>NC_082731.1:1812500-2037500 GCF_030144855.1 Hypanus sabinus | reverse complement strand
GGCCACTAGAAACTGCTGAAGTACATCACAGAAACCAGACTTGCCTCCGTGAACTCTGATTACACCGTGCTGCCTTAGTAAAAGCAGCGGGTAAAATCAAAGACCGCACCTAACTGGGATATTCTCTCTTCTCTCCTCTCCCATCAGGCAGAAGTTACAAAAGCCTGAAAGACCTTAAGACCATAAGATATAGGAGCAGAAGTAGGCCATTCAGCCTGCCATTCATTCATGGGCTGATCCAATTCCACCAGTTATCCCCACTTCCCCGTCTTTTCCCTATATCCTTTGATGCCCTGGATAATCAAGAACCTATCTATCTCTGTCTTAAAAGCACCCAATGACTTGGCCTCCACAGCCACTTCTGGCAACAAATTCCCCAGATTTACCACCCACTGACTAAAGTAATTTCTCTGCATCTCTGTTATAAATGGATATCCTTCAATCCTGAAGTTGCGCACAAGAACAGTTTCTGCTCTGCAGTTGTAAATGGTTCCCTAGTAAAATAAGATGGACTCTTGAGCTCATGATCTTGTGTTTTATTGTTAACTTTCTCTGGAACCGAAACACTTTTATTCTGAATTATTTCTTTTCGCCTTGTTCTACCTCAGTACACTGTGTCTGATCTGTATGAACAGTATGCCAGACAAGCCTTTCCCTGGACCTCAGTACATGTGACAACAAACTAATTCCAATTATAAAATTATGAGAGGTGACTGGTCAGAGACTTTTTCCTAGGGAAGTCTAAAACTGGAGGCACAGGTTTAAGTTGAGAGAGGAAAGATGTGGGGTAAGTTTTTCTTTCAGATGGTGTTGGATGTACTTGTGTATATGTTGTTGAGACAGGTAGAGTTTCAATGCTTAAAAGCCACTTAGATGGTTTCATATCAGAATCAGGTTTATTATCATTGACATATGTCATGAAATTAGTTGTTTTTTTGCAGCAGTGCAGTGCAATACATAAGAAAATTACTCTAAGTTTCAATAAGAATATACATTAAATATTTATTGATTTATTTATTTTGGCTTTTCAAGCCACACTGCCCCATTAACTCCTCAACCCCAATTAATCTGAACCTAGTCATGGGTCAAATTATAGTAATCTACATAGTACATCTTTGGAGTATGGGAGAAAACTGGGGAAAACCCACACGTTCCATGGGAGGACATACAGAGACTGCATCCAGAAGTGCCAGAATTGAACTTTGAATTCCGGAATGCCCTGAACTGTAAAAGCATTGCACTAACTGCTAAGCTACCATGCCATCCAAGATAAACTAGAATAGGTCAGAAACTATAGTATATTTTGTAGTCAGAACACACAGCAGCCACATTGTCGGTGGTGGAGGAAAGATGGTGGACCAATCAATCAGACTACAAGGTCCTGGATGTTGTTGAGCCTCCTAATTGTTGGAGCTGCAGTTCCCCAGGCGAGAAGTGAGTCTTCCATCACTCTTCGCAGAATGCTCAGCCTATGACCTGTTTTTGTAACCACAATGGTTATGTGGAATTTATTGTTTTGTGGTAGCAGTACAATATGAGGTAGAAAAATTACTCTGAGTTACAATAAATACACAGTGCAAAAGAGGAATATCAAGATCGTGTTCATGGGTTCATCAACCATTCAGAAATCTGCCAGCAGAGGGGAAGAAGCTGTTCCTGAATCATTGAGTGTGGGCCTTCGGGCTCCTGTACCTCTTCCCCAATTGTAGTAATGAGAAGTTATGTCCTGGATGTTGAGTGTCCTTAATGATGAATGCTATCTTCTTGATGCGTTGACCTTTGAAGATGTCCTCGATGGTGCCTGAAATGAAGCTGCAGCCCTCTGCGACCCCTTGTGGCTTTGCATATTGGAGACTCCATACCAGTCAGGATGTAGAGTCTTTGAAGAGTACATATGCACAAACCCCTGATCAAGTTTTGCTGCTGCCATGCCTTTTTCATGATTGCAACAAAATGCTGAGCTAGGACAGCTCAACTTGACATGTTGATATTCAGGATCTTAAATCTGCTCAACCCTTTGCTGCTGACCTCTCAATGAGATGAGAGGTGATAAGTGCTACCTGCATTTGAGTAACTGCTTCTCGCTCTGCTTTTCTTTCTGGGTTTTATGTGCCACTCTCACTGCCACAGCTCTGGGCCTCACTCTGACTGCCTGCCATTGACTTTATCCTGTGCCTGATATATGCCTTCAGCCACTGGCTTCCCGCTCACCAGGTCTGACCTATCACAAGCCAGGTTGTACTCCTTCATCTCCCCCACCTTTGTATTCTGTCTTCTGCCTCTTGCTGTTCCAGTCCTGAAGAAGGGTCTTGGCCCAAAATATTGCCTGTTTATTTTTCTCTATAGATTCTGCAAGACCTGAGTTCCTGCAGCATTTTGTGTGAGAGGAAGATGTTTAAAAGGAGATTTGAAGGTAAAGTTTTTTTCATATACACAGTGAGTGGCTGATATCTGGAACACCTTGCCAGAGGAGGTGATGGAGTCAAATGCAAACAACACATTGGATAAGCATTTGAATCAGCAAGACTTGTAGAAATAAAGACCGAATTAGGGCAAACAGGGTGAGATAAAAGGGTCAATATAGACATGCTCGGCTGAAGGGCTAGATTCTGTACTGTGTGAAAGTTGTGAGTGAGAAGGATGAGACAAGTGACAAAGTCTGGATTTGGGGCAAGGTTACAACTCAGTTTCTGCAGCAGGGTTGCCCTAGTTGAATCTATGGACCACAATGGTGTAGGGGTGGCTATTCAGCTAGTGCTAATCTCCTCCATACATCTTCTGTCAATGAATCTGTTCACCAGTAACGTGGAAAGGCAAATCTGGTCAGTTCCAGTGTTCCAAGGCAAATGTCTTCCCTGCCTCCAGGTCAGAGAAAGGACCAGTCAGTACAGGTTTACCAGGATGTCACCTCAATGAGAGGCAATGAGCTGAAAGGAGAGGATATTTGCTGTAAGGAGAGAGTATTTGTTCTAAGGGGAGGGTATTTGGTGCCAGAAGTGGGTATTTGCTGTAAGGAGAACTTACTTGTTCTAAGGATTGGGTATTTCCTGTATAGAGAGGGTATTTGTTCTAGGGAGAAGTTATTTGCTTATTTGCTGGAAGGAGAAGGGATTTGCTCTTAGGAGTGAGCACTTGCTGTACAGAGAGGGCATCTGCTGTAAGGAAAGGTTGTCAAACTAGGATTGTTTCCTCTGGAGAGCCGGGGGTTGAATGAAGACCTCATAGAAGCTTATAAGATTACAAGAGACATTGAGAGGGTAGTCAAATGAATCTTTTTCCCAGGGTGAAAATGTCAAATGCTGGATATGCATTTAAGGTGAGAGAGGACATTTTAAAGCAGAAGTACAAGGCAATTTCTTACACAAAGTGATATGTGCCCAGAATGGGCTGCCAGGAGTAATGGAGGTGGCAGATAAGATAGTGGGTTTAGACACAGGAGATCTTGTGTAAGCGGGAGGAATTTAGTTTAATTCTGCATCATGTACAGCATTGACATTGTGCTGTACTGTTCAATGTTCTAGTGTGTGTAAACACCAGCAGCCTGGAAACACTGTCAGAGCTGATTTCAGTTATTGCCAAGGGTAAATATTGAAGGCTTGAGTTATTGCCGAGAGTGAATCCGGTAGTGCTGTGTTCTCACCCGCCCCCCTCACTGTACATTGGCGGTATAGCTGTAGAAACTGAAAACAGTTTCATACTCCTGGGAAATGCATGTCTTTCATAAAATTTAATGCCTCCTACACAATCAGGAAGGCTTAGCAATGCCTCTAATTTCTGAGGAGGCAGTAAAGAGCTGGAGTGTGCAAATCAATAAACATGTCATTCTACAGATGTGCAGTAGAGAGCATCCTGACGAGCTTAATATGGAAACTGCACTGTGGCAGACAGGAAGGCTCTACAACGGGTAATCAAAACTGTCCAGTGCAACACCGGCAGCAGCCTACCCGCCATCAAGGAGATATACACAGAAATGTACTGGAAAAGGACATGTAATCTCATGAAGGATCTCACCCACCCTGCTCAGGCACTGTTTGTCATACTCCCAATGGGGAGGAGGCTACGCAGCATCCACGCCGGGACTCAAAAACATTACTCTCCCCAAGCAGTAAGGCGGATCAACATCTCCACTCACTAACTCGCTTCTCCACACCCCCAACCACTGTATCCTGTTGTACAGACACTCCTGTGCCTAGCATCACTTTAAGGATATATAATCAATCTATGTATATAAGCTATCCTATGTATTTACATTTACTGTTCTCTTTAAAATTATTATTGTGTTCTTTGTGATTTTTGTGCTGAATTGGATCTGGAGTAATGAATCTTACACTTTACACTAGTGTACAGGAAATGCCATTGCACAATCTTGAATCTTGAATCTGGCCACTCCTGACATTTATGTTTTTTTTGTTATTTCCTTTTGTACTTAGACAGCATCCAAAAAAAAGATCTGAAAACAGCACAATTTTATTGAAGTGTTTTTTACCATCCACGAGATGATCATCTGCAGTGGTGTACTGGAACCGGCTGTACAGTTAGAGTTCATGGCCTGCTTTGAGGTCAGCTATTGTCATATGAATGTTACAGATTCCTGTGTCAACCGACACCATCCATGTAAACTTGGAGTAGCTGTTCACCTCTGTGTAATGGCGCAAAACAGGCAATAGGGGGCAGACCACCTGTTGTAAACATGACCAATTTTCCCATTGGCTCATTGGGAGATTTCATTACAAATCCAGAGACAGGAATTTAAAACAGCCTTTCACCTTACTCTCCTGCAGCAATGCCCCTGGCTGGAGGGTATTATTACAGTGCGATGTTTACATCCCTCTATGCAAACAGACAACGGAGTTTATAATGGCTTAAAGGAATTGCATGCAGATGTAGGATTCTTAATATATTACAGATTTTTGGTGCCTTGCTTCTATATGATAAGCACTCTTCTTTAGGAATAGATACTCCCCAAAGCTGACCCCCACCTAAAACTGATGAGCTCCCTCTCCTGCACCCCAACACACTCACAGCTGCAAGATATTATATGGTGAGAGGAATCACAGTTAAACCTGTCCTTGTGAGCCACACACACACACTCCCAAAACACAGATAAAAGAGAGACAATAGTGGATAGCAGACCGCTGGGAAATGACACTGGAGAGGTAGCAATGCGGAACAAAGAAATGGCAGGTGAACTGATTGTGTTTTGTGTCAGCCTTCACTGTGGAAGATACCAGCAGTATGCCAGAAGTGCAAGAGTGTCAGAGGGAAGATGATATGTTGTTACTGTTACTAAGGAGAAGGTGGGGAAGCTGAAAAGCTAAGTCATCTGAACCAGATGGACTACACCCCAGGGTTCTGAAAGAGGTGGCTGAGAGATTGTGGAGGCATTAGTAATGATCTTTCAAGAATCATTACATTCTGGCACGGTTCTTGAGGACTGGAAAATTACAAATGCACTCCACTCTAAGAACAGAGGGAGACAGAAGAAAGGAAATTATAGGCCAGTTCGCTTGACTGAATGGTTAGAAACATATGGTGGTTTTGGGATACTTGGAGGCTCATGATAAAATAGACCAAAGTCAGCATGGTTTTCTAAAGGGGAAATCTTGCCTGGCAAATCTGTTGAAATAACAGGCAGGATAGACAAAGGAGAGTCAGTGAATGTTGTGTACTTGGATTTTCAGAAGACCTTTGCCACACGGGACTGCTTAACGAGAGTCACTTGGAGGCACATGATAAGTTTAAAGGAAAATACCAGCACAAATAGACGATTGGCTGACTGGCAGGAGGCAAAGTGTGAGAACAGAGGGGACCTTTTCTGGTTGGCTGTCGGTGACTAGTGGTGTGGAGCAGGGGTCAGTGTTGGGGCTGCTTCTTTTCATGTTGTATGTCAATAATTTGGATGAAGGAATTGATGGCTTTGTGGCCACGATTGTGTACAATACTAAAGTAGGTGGAGGTAGCAGGAAGTCTGCAGAAGGACTTAGACAGATTGGGGATGGGCAAAGAAGTATCAGATGGAATATAGTGTTGGAAAGTGCATGGTCATGCACTTTGGTGGAAGGAATAAAGGTGTGGACTATTTTCAGAGGTAGAGAGGGAACAGGGAGCCCTCCTGCAGGGATCTCTAAAGATTAACTTGCTGGTTCAGTTGCAGGCAAGGAAAGCAAATACAATGTTAGCATTCATTTCAAGAGGACTAGAATACAAAAACAAGGATGTGATGCTGAGGCTTTATATGGCATTGGTCAGACCGCTCTTGGAGTATTGTGAGCAGT
This sequence comes from Hypanus sabinus, assembly GCF_030144855.1. Lineage (NCBI taxonomy): Eukaryota > Metazoa > Chordata > Chondrichthyes > Myliobatiformes > Dasyatidae > Hypanus > Hypanus sabinus. Next base: position 2,031,225 of record NC_082731.1, on the reverse strand, counting down.
TTTGGGCCCTTACCGAAGAAACAATATGCTGGCACTGGAAAGGGTCCATAGGGGGTTCACTTAAATTATCACAGAAAAGATAAGGTTAACATATGGGGAGTGTTTAATCCCTCTGGGCCTTACTCATTGGAGTTTCGAAGAATGGTGGGGGTGGTCTCATTACGACGTATTGCATATTGATAGGTCTGGATAAAATAGATGTGGAGAGGATGTTTCCTGTAGTGGGGGCGGAAGTCTAGAACCAGAGGGCACAGCCTCAGAATTGGGGGACGTCCATTTTGAACAGAGATGAGGAAAAATTTCTTCAGCCAGTCGATGGTGAATCTGTTGAATTCATTGCTACAGACATCTGTGTAGGCCAGGTCATAGGGTATATTTAAGGTGGAGGTTGATAGGTTCAAGGCATCAAAGGTTATGTGGAGAAGCCAGGAGAATGGGGTTCAGTGGGATAATAAATCAGCCCTGATGAAATGGCAGAGCAGACTTGATAGGATAAATAATTTACTTCTGCTCTTATGGTCTCTCTCTCTCTCTCTCCCCCCCCACCCCTCCCTCTCCCTCTCCCTCTCCCTGATGGATCTCCCTGGTTGGCTCAAGACCCCTGTGTGACTTTCTCCTCTTGAACCTGAGATTGGTGACTAAATCCTCAGTGCAGACTCAGCACAGTGAGAGAGACTGGGCAATAGCAGCAATTTTCTTGGGTCAGCCTTAAGTAGAAATGCAGCAGTAGCTGTCAGAAACCCCCAGCCCTCTCCTGCTGAGGCTCAATGATTGGAATTTGTTTACATCCTGTGCTGAAAATTTGTTCATGTTTGTAAATCTTCTTCAAGCCCCACCTTTGAAATTTTTCCCTTTTAGTATCTCACCCCACAAACTCTATCCCAGAACCCAGTCAAATCCCACCTATAACTCTGTGTCCTAAACCTTTATTAACCCTTTGGCAGATTAAACCCTCTCCATTAACCCTTCTATCCACAAACCTCCCATCAAAAATTCACACCCTATAATTCCCTATACCCCTAACCCCTCTAGCAAATATCCCACTTCTCCCATCCCTTCTTCTATAAATCCCCCCCCCCACCATTTGCTGCACTTTTCCCATTGAAACCCCACAACTCAAGAGCACCCTACAGCCCCAAACCCAATCTATTCTTACTATTCCCTCATAAATGGCATCCACATTTCCCTTGGGATCATATGAGGACACATGGTATCCATGTGGCCAGTTTGCCTCATTCAGGAATTCAGGCCTGAACCCACATAAAACCAGGTGTACATCATGTGAAAGGGGAAGACTCCAATGCTTGGTACGGGGTGTATTTAAGTCTCTAAATTCACTGCATCCAGTGTTGATGTTCTGATTGCTGTCAGGTTAAGACTTTTATTGACAAACATCGTTTGGGATGTAGGGTCCCAGACCTGGGTTCCAGCCACAGTTCCTGCTTTTCCACCATTATTCCGCTTTGGGTCTTGATCCCGGAAGCTTGGACTGGATTCTGTAACAGGAAAAAAATGAAGAGGTACTGAAGACAGTTGAAGAATGTTCCCCATGGAAAGCTATCCCGGTTTGGTAGTTCGGAGTGCAGATGAAGGAACACCTTCATATCTAAACAATGGAGTGTGCAACAGGTGTGTCAGTGGTCAACATGAGCATGGAGAGGTCAGTGCCTGGGCTGGGGATGGAAGTTAGTTGTCAAACATTACTGGGTGAAGGGTCAATGGGAGAGTGGTTAATTGGTGAGGAGGTCAGTGGAAGAGAGGTCTGAGGGTGAAGGTTCAGTGGGAGACAGATCAGAGGGTGAGGGACCAGAGGTCACCAGGTGAAGGTCTGGTATTAATCCAGATAATATTCCCATTCTCATACTGGTACTGGATTTTTCACCCTCAGAGAGTGACCTCACCGACACCTTTCCCCAGAATATCTCAGCCTCAGAGTCATCCCATCCCACACCCCTCACTATCACATCCAATATTTCGAAGTTTCATGAGAATCTATCTGTCCTACCCCAAATCACGTGTGTAGTTAAACCTACCTCACACTCATTTTATTAGGCACACCCCTACACCTGCCTCAGTTAAACTTACCTCACTGCCTCACATGGGCCTCAATTAAACCTACCTCACACTCATTTTATTAGGCACACCCCTACACCTGCCTCAGTTAAACTTACCTCACTGCCTCACATGGGCCTCAATTAAACCTACCTCACGCTCATTTTATTAGGCACACCCCTACACCTGCCTCAGTTAAACTTACCTCACTGCCTCACATGGGCCTCAATTAAACCTACCTCACGGTCATTTTATTAGGCACACCTGCTTGTTAAGGTAAATATCTAATCAGCTAATCATGTTGCAACAACTCAATGCCTACAAAATGTAGGCATGGTCACATGGTTCAGTTATTGTTCAGACCAAATATCAGAATGGCGAGGAAATGCTATCTAAGAGACCTTGACTGTGGAACGAGTTGGTGCCAGATGGGGTGGTTTGAGTATCTCAGAAATTGCTGACCTCCTGGATTTTCATGCACAACTGTCTCTAGAGTTTATGGAGAATGGTGTGGAAAAACTAAAAAACATCCAGTGGGTGTAAACACCTTCCAACCGCAGCCAATAAAAACATACTTTGCTGTTACATCCTTGATTTGTCCTCTCAGGAGCCCCAGGTATTGGTTAATCTGCACCTGGTGGGAAAGAGAAAAATTCAGTATGAGGGCAGTTGATTGGTGAGTTCCTGACACACAGTGAGGACTCTATCCACTCCACAATCCTTTCAGTGGAAGGTGGCACATGGAGCAGTGACCACTGTGGTCCCTGATGCTCACTTGTTGTTCTGGGTGGGGAAGAAGGCTGGGTCTGGTAGAACATGTCTTGACACTAGGGTTGGGTGGGGGCTGCTGCAATGAGGCAGATGTCTGTTGTGACTTCCTGAGCATCAGTCCTCCAATGGAATGGCAAGTGAACCAGCATCAGCGTACACTCCATCACCAGCAAAACAAAATGAGCTGTTGGAGGAACTCAGTAAATCAGGCAACATCTGTGGAGAGAAATGGGCAGTCAGCATTTGCAAACACATCTTCTCCCCAAAGATGCTGCCTGACCTGCTGTATACTTCCAGCAGCCTGCTTTTTTTTGCTCCAGCTTCCAGCATTTACAGTTTCCCGTGTCCTCCCGCTGCATTGAGTCCCTCTAATGGTCATTACAAGGAGCAGACCACATTGCTGATGTGCCCAACACCAGCCTCCTGAAATACTCTATTCCATGCTCTGTGTGGGGAGGGGGTTATGAGGAGAGGAGTGGAGCTGATTCAAGGATGTGCTCAAAGGGAAGAAACACAGATTTCCGGTGAACCTCTGGTCTGTGGAGAATAAGTCTGCGATCATACTGAGAACCTCTTTAGGAACATGCAGATGCCCTGTGTGAGTGAAGTTTGTAACATTTTTATATGTTTAGGATAGCGTGGTAGTATTGTGGTTAGCATAATGCCATTGCAGAGCCAGCAAACCAGGTTCAGGTCTGCCACTCTCTGTAGATTTGCACACTCTCCCCATGATCACATGGGGTCCCCTGGGCACACCAGTTTCCTCTCACATTGCATAAAAGTACGGGTTCGTAGTTTGATTGGTTACTTGAGTGTAACTGGGTGGCATTGGTTTATAGAATCTGAAAGGCCTGTTACCATGAAGTAGCTCTAAAAAGTGTGCCAATAAACAGTTAAAAGCTTTTGTCTGTGTGACATCCAGACAGCAATGGGAGATGGAACTTATTTAATCCTACTGATACAGAAGGCCTAGGTAGAGTGGACGTGGAGAGGATGTATCTAATAGTGGGAGAGTCTAGGACCAGAGGGCAAAGCCTCAGAATACGACAGCCTTTTAGAACAGAGATGAGGAATTTCTTTAGCCATTTGGTGGCATATCTGTAGAATTCATTGTCATTGGGAGATGAAGTCATTGGGTATATTTAAAGTGGAGGTTAATAGATTCTTGATTAGAAAGGGCATCAAAGGTTATGGAGGGAAGGCAGAATGGGGTTGAGAGACATAATAAATCAGCCATGACGGAATGGTGTAGCAAACTCAATGAGGCTGAACGGCCTAATTCTGCTTTTTTGTCATATGGTCCATCAGGCCATTTTTCAGAAGCCAACGATGACCTGGGAATTTCCATAAACTGCCAGATGGATGGTGAGGGTTTAGCAGGGGGAGGGGGAAGGGTGTCTGGGTGTGCTCCACAGCCTCACATCAGCCAGCAGGAGGCACTGAAGAGCCGTGGGAGGCTGTCGTTCACAGTAAAAGGCAATGCAGAGACCAACATCCAAGAGAGTTGGGAGGCAACTGGGTGTCCATGTGGAAGTTGCAGCAAGGCAAGGGCTAAGATGCAACCTTCATCGAGGACCTCCACCATCCCAGACCATGCTTTTTTTCTCACTGCAGCCATCAGGAAGAAGTTACAGGAGTCTCAGGACCCACACCACCAGGTACACAGTTAATGATCAGGCTCAAACCAGTGGAGATAACATCACTGAATTTCACACGCTCTATCACTGAACTGTTCCCACACCCATGGCTTCACTTTCAAGGACTCTCCACCTTATTTTCTCATACTTATTGCTTATTTATTTATTATTACTATTTCTCTATTTCTCCTTTTTTCTTTTTGGACAGTTTGTTGACTTTTGTATGTTGGTTGTTTGCCCGGCCTGTTGGGTGTGGTCTTTCATTGATTCTATTGTGTTTCTTATATTTAACATGACTAACCACAAGAAAACGAATCTTCGGTTTGTATATGGTGATATAGAATATATGTACTTTGATAATAAATTTACTTTGTGCTTTGTATGTCCAGGCAAAGTCAATTTACAGATAGTGTGCAGCCAGCCAAGGCAAGAAAGGCCTTTAAACATAGTTTGCCTTTGCACTGCAGGGGGAAGATTTAATTGACGTACCAGGACAAAATAAGGATGTAAACAAAGGATTGGGGGGGGGGGGGTCAGTTACTTTACCAATTCTGTTTCTAATTGGCCTTTAATGTGTAGATTCTGTTGTCTATTAATACCTGCATTATTGTAGTGTGATTGGTAATTGATCATGCAAATAAATAATCTGAATACACACAAAGTTATCAATCGGTCAATATTTGTATCCACTAAACAAGTCTATATAAAAATGACATTTCTTTGTTCAGACTTCAAAACAGTGTGATGACAGGTGCTGAGCTGGTCTCCTTGTGCACAAGTAACTAAAGAAAGAAAGTGGATTATCAGTTTATCAGTGACAACATCTAGGGCAGGGAACAGACTTGGGTGTTAAAAGTCAGGTGAGCTCAACACTAACCTTATGCTTCCTGTAAACCAGGGGAACGATGAAGGCACCAACTACAACTGGAAGAATAAGAGAGACAGAAAGAGAAATCAGGGCACAGAGATCATTAACCAGGCAACACAAAAATAGGTGATATTGCCGATAGTGAAGAAGGTTATCAAAAATTACAGGGGTATCTTGATCAGCTGGTTAAGCAGACCAAGGAATGGCAAATGAAGTTTAATCCAAGTAAGGAAGTGCTGTAAAATAAATCGAGGTGTGATTTTTCACAGTAAAGGGTAGGACCCTGGGGAGTGTTGCAGAACAGATAAATGTTTTCCTGAAAGTGTTGACACACATAGACAGTGTGAAGAAGGCGGCTTTTGGCACACTGGCATTCATCAATTATGGCACTAAGTATAGAAGTTGTGAGTTCCTGTGCAGTTGTACAAGACATTGGTGAGGCCACACATTTGTTCAGTTTTGGTCACTCTGCTATAGGAAAGAAGTTATTAAACTGGATGGAAAGTGTGTGGGAAAAGATTTACAGGGATGTTGCCAGGACTTGAAGGACTGAATTATAGAGAAGGTTTGGACAGAGCAGGTGTTTTTTCCCTTGGAGCAGAGGAAAAGGAGGGGTGGTCTTACAGAGGTATGTAAAATCATGAGGGGCACAGATAGAGTGAATACACTCAGTCTTTATCCCAGGTCTGGGGGTCCATGCTTCTTAGCCAATGGATGCAGGGAGGTGTGTCACTCGGCTGTCACTCCAGGGCACAGAGGACTCACCTCTGACCTTCCTGCCCCGCGGCACCTGACCAGGGGCCGGTGAGCTGACAGGACCCCCGATCACTGGGGCAAGTAACAGCAGGCAATCGTGTAATGACTGGCAACCACCAGGAGCCAATGGGATGGCTTTCATTTCTTTCACTTTCACTTTCATTCCTTTCACTCCTGTCGCCCTGGCAACATGACCCTGCTTTGCTCCCAAAGCCCTCAATGAACAATTCAGAAGCAGGGAACTGGCAGAACCTCTGGGATCTGATTGGAGAAGACATCTTATGACACCTGGAGCTCCAGTCTGAGTCACACATGCTCAGTAGCTTCCAGAGACGTGAGAACCACTCCAGAATGTTCCTGGGAATGTTGAGTCTCCACAGTAGCAGTGATAGCTGCCCCTTACCCAGAATGGTGAGAGTAAGTCCATTGAACAGTGCCCCAATGTACGTCAGCAGCCAGAGTAGGACTCCGAACTGGAAGAGAGGGAGAGAGAGACAGCTCAGAGATACTATTCACTACACATCTTCATATATCCATAAACAATGGCAGGTCACTGACTCTCTGACAGACACCCAGAGAGCCCCACTCGCCCTCCGTTCTCATGAATAACACACACCCAACTCGCTCATGAAAATGGCCAGTTTCCATCAGGTAGCAATTTCCAGACTAGACACCACCTGCTGCTCTGTCTGCCTAGTCTTCAGTTTCTCTTCCTCCACCGACCTCAGCCAACTTTGGTTCTGACTATCTTTATTTAGCATCACATCTGCTTCACCTGGTTCCTCACTAAGTGGGATGTTTGTGGAATATGGAGTAGTGGTGGTGTCAGGTATGATCTGTATAAGCGGTAGTCTAGTCCCTTAATGGAGAATGAGTGCATGACTTGGGGAGACTGATACATGGGCAGCACCACAGGGTCCTTGGCAACTACCTAGAAAGTGACTGGGACACTTCACTGTAGCAGCCTTACTCTGCCTTCACTGCCATTGTGATGTGTTATCATCTTCTGCCGGCTCCACCATTGAGGTCTTGGCTGGATTGCTCTTTGTCTCGAACCTCCCCCTATACCTTACCACATGGGTAACCCTACCAGGAGCTGAACTCCAGCTTTCGGGATCACAGGAACTCATAGGCTCTAGCCATGACAAGGTGACAATCCTCGGAGAAGAGGAATTAGGAGTGATGACACAGCAGTGATTAACAGAGGTTCTGCTTCAATGTACCGGTGCAGTTCTTGTCTCCTTACTTGGAGGAAAGGTATGAAAGTTTTAGATGCTGTGCAGAAGACATTCATTAGATTGAAGGGGTTAGACTAAGAGGAGAGTTTGAGTCACCTGAGTCTACAGTCATTCAGAAGAATGAGAGGGAATCTAATAGAAACATATAAAATTATGAAAGGGATAGATAACTCCGCCATGGACAGTCCCAAGCCCGGCTATGAATTGAGCATGGGGCTAGCAACCCCGACCCATAAAAGCCCAGTGCTACAGAAACATCAAAAGAAGAATCAAGGACCTTATCCCTAGGAGAGGAAGGATCTTGGCTTAGAAGATGTATGAAGTCATGTGGTGAAAGTGATCAATCTTCTATCCACCCAGGACAGAAGACTCTGGCAAGCTGTTGCTGTGGCCTATGCAGCAAGAGGGACGATGGGTTTAAGAAGAAGATAGATATAGAACAGGAAAGTTGCTTCCACTGGTACGTGAGACTGGAACTAGAGACATAATCTCAAGATTCAGGGGAATAGATTTAGGATGCAGATGAGGAGAAATGGCTTTTCCCATAAAGTAGTGAAACTGTGGAAATCTTTGGTCAGGGAGGCAGTAGAGGCTATCTCATTTGATATATTTAAGACACAATTAGATAGGTTTTTGAATTAAGGGTTATGTGGAAAAGGCATGGAGTCAGATCAGCCATGATCCTATTGAATGATGGAGCAGGCTCGATGGGGGAGATGGCTGACTCCTGCCTGAATTTCTTGTGTTCTTATAGCAGGAAGCCTTCATTGTGTCAGTGCACAGTGGCGGGGTGGGGAGGCTTGTACCACCTACAGAATGTACTGTAGTACTCTGACACCATCACTACCACTTGTGCAGCCAAATATGCAGCAAGAATCTATTTATTATATTGTAAGTCAACAATTGACAAACAACTGACCACCATTTCTATCCCAGTGTGTCACAATGCACCAAAGGACATTTTAGAGAAGGTTTTCTTAAAATAAAGGTCTCCCCCCCCAGAAGTACTGTGCTATGACTGTCCACCCAATTTTAGAACCAACAGATGTCTTCAGAACTTGTAGGTGCTAATAAAGTCAGAGTTCTTTCCCTGTCAGAACAACAGTAAACATTTTATTTATTAATTTAGAGGTCAAGCACAAATTAGGCCCTTCCATCCCTTCAAGCCGTGCTGTCCCAGCCACCCCAGCGTAATCACGGGACAATTTACAATGACCAATTCGCTTACTAACTAGTACATCTTTGGACTGTGGGAGAAAAAATCACACACAATCCACTGGGAAGACATATAGACTTCTTACAAGTGACATCAGAACTGAACTCCGAACTCTTTTGCCTATGCTACCTCGATGCTACTGTGGCATTCATGAATTTCTTGATTGGAGATGATACCATCAACAGTTTGTGTTAAATTGTATAACAATGAAGTGTTTGGGGTCACATGCACAAGAGTGAAGAGCTTCTTAGAGTCATCACTGAGGTTAGTTGTATTCAAGATCAGCAACAGAAAGAAATGTGTGTACAGTGACAAGTTAAAAGTTGGTAAGATTGTCAGGGTACAAAGAATATATTAGCACATGGTTTCCTGTGTGGTTTTTTTAATAGATTTAGCTAGAGATTAGCTTTAATTGTCAAATGGTCATCAAAAGATACAGTAAAACGCATTGTTTACTTCAAATGTATGGAGTATGGGCACACTTACTGCACTAACAAAGCATGCCCATAACTGTACATTTTTTGAATGGGGGAGGAAACTGGAGCATGGAGGGAGTTTACAGACACCTTACAGACAGCACAGCGGTGGCAACTGAACCCTGATCATATAGCTGGTGCTGTAAAGTGTAGCACTAATTGCTATGCTATTGTGCAGAAGTACTTTCTTGTAATGAGACTACATTTTTATCATTGCCAGAACCTACAAAAGGTATCTGGGGTGGCATGGTAACATAACGCTTTTTCAGTGCTGACTGTCTCTAAAGAGTTTTAGGGTCTCCCATTACTGGGTGGGTTTCCTCTGGGCACTCCCCAGATCCTAAGACGTACCAGTTAGTAGGTAAATTGGTCACATCAGTGGTGCAGACACACTGAGCCAGAACTACCCGTGTCTCAAAATAAAACAAATAAATATTGAAACATTTGCAGTAATTACTTAGTTTTAACAGGAGACTCTGCCTACTAATGGAGTGACACACAGATCTGTGTGGCTGCAATTAATTCTTCTTTAAACTTTGAATTTTTAACTTTTATTTGTCAGATCTCAGAGGGGAATAGTTGTTACTATGTCACAATCTTTAAGAAGTGGAAAGCAGCTTCCTGAACCCAGCAATGGAAAGGAGAAAAAGTTGGAGGAAACACCAGCCTGGGTCGAACATTTAGAAAATTCGCTGATGGGTCTTGATAAGAAGATAGACAACAACTCGGTAAAACTTGCTGTTACCTCTTCTGAGATGAAATCGTTACGAGAGTTTTCAATTTGTGCAGGAAAACATTATTTCTCTGAATTCTGAACTTAAAGAGGCGAAGCAACAAAATGTGGAAATATCAGCGCGTTTGGAGAAGTCACAACAGAAGATAATTGATTTGGAAGCAAGATTTTGTCAGAATAATATTCGACTTGTTGGATTGAAGGAAGGATCCTAGACTGGAGATTTATTAGACTATTTTGCTAACCTGTTTCAATCTCTGTTTTCGGATATTTTATCTCAACCTCCCGACATCGAAAGGGCATTTAGAATTTTTACAGCGACATCTTGCCAAGATAGACCAAGGTCAGCTTTGGTCTCCTTTCTTCATTTTAAAGCTAAAGACCGAATTATAAAATACGCAAGGAAACAAAAAGTTTTTAAATTTAAAGGTTCCGAGTTTCATTTTTATGAAGATTATCCATGGGAAGTTATGGCTCTGCAGTCTGCATTTGTTCCAACCATGAAGATAGCCTATGATAAGGGATTATTTCCATCACTTCAATATCTAGCTCAATTAAAATTATTTCCCAAAGATTCGACTCCATATGTTTTTCTGGACCCCAAAGAGGCATTGGACTATGTTAACCCTATTCAGTTTGTAGCCAAGGTTTGAATGGTTTTAGGTCTGCTGAATAACCATTCTTCTGGAAAGAAGATAAGCTGAGAATATTTTGATTTGCTTAAGATGTCCTTTGATTGATCGACCATTTAAAGAAGATGTGATCCTTTCGATGTGAATGATGAATGACTTTTCGAAATCTGTTTGGTCTACTGAGTGAATTAAGACAACGGATAGATAGACTGTTTGATTATCTGTTTTATTCTCGTTTTTTTCATTAACTAAGTGATAGTTTCCATAGTTAAGGTCTTTTTTCCTTATATATATAGTTGGGAGTGCTTAGTCGATAGATAATTAGTTTTTTCTAAAAAAAATTTTTCATTGGGCATGTCAGTTAAATGGAAAATGGTGCTGATTTTTCTTCCCTAGAGATTACATAGGTATTTCTATCTTTGTTTAATTTTATAGTTTTGGCAAATTGTTTTGCATTCCCCAGTGTGTTTTTAAGGATTAAGTATAAACAAATTTTTTTCTCTGAACTTTTATGCTGGATATGGGGAGCTAGATGTTGTACAGAAAGACGGAACAGTGCTGGCCTTTTGGCCCATATTGTTCTGCTTACCTTTCAATTTACTTCATGATAAATTTAATGCTTCTGTCCTGTACAGAATTCTATTCGTCATTCACCATGAGCCTATTTAGGAGTGTCTTGAATGTCCTTGTTGTGTCTGTCTCTATGACTACCCATGGTAGATCTTTCCATGTACCCACTGGTCTAGGAAAAAACATCTCTGAGATCCCTATACTTTCTTCTGATCACCGTAAAATTGTGTCCTCTTGTATTAACCATTTCAGCTGGGAATCTGTTCCATGTTTTAATGATGACCCAGCCTTACCAGTGTCCATTGTTTCAGCACAATAATACCCTGTAAAGTAATGGAAGGCATTAAAGTAAATTGATATTTAAATTGCATATATATATCAGTTAGAACTAAGGCCTGTAAGTGGCCAGAAGAACCAGTTAACATGTCTTGATATGGTGGTGTGTTGCTTTGTAAGGCTTTTTATACTTAGCAAAATATTTTTTCCCTTTGCAGGGATTTTTTACTTTAGGGCCATATCTTGTCTTTTTTTGTAACTGGGGGCAGAAATTAAGGAAAGCTTTTTAAAACCACTATTATAAAATGGGCGGCTCGCGGAGTCTCTCTTTTTTCTCTCTATGGAGAGGCATCTCAGCTTTTTTGCCGAATTTCAGGCTTTTTGGGGTGGTGGGAGGATTGGGGTTAGTTTTGATTTACAGGTTTAATTGTAAGATTAATTTTAGGTTTCTTTTTGGTATTTTTTTCCCATTACGGAGTTCCGGAGCATGCATATTTTGTGTATGGTTGTACTTATCACCGCCAGTTTTGATTAGCCTGCGCTGGTTATGTATTAAATAAATAAATTTTTTTAATGGCAATTAAACAGATAAATGTTATAAGCTGGAATGTACATGGTTGGAATCATCCTATTAAGCGAAAGATGACTTTTAAAATCATTAATCGATTCCAACCCAATATAATTTTTGTTCAAGAAATGCATATCAAAATGGGCAATCAAAATAGATTTTTTAAAATATGGAAGGGCCTTCAATTTCACTAAGGAGTACATAAATAATCTTCCAGAAATAGTAAGGGACCGAGGGTCCAGTGAGATGGAGGAACTGAGGGAAATACATGTTAGCTAAATAGAAGGGATTAAAGGCAGATAAATCCCCAGGGCCAGATGGTCTGCATACCAGAGTGCTTAAGGTTGTGCTTAAGGTTAATAGTGGCTGCATTTGTGATAATTTTTCAAAACTCCTTAGATTCTGGATTAGTTCCTGAGGATTGGGGGGTGGCTAATGTAACCCCACTTTTTAAAAAAGGAGGGAGAGAGAAACCGGGGAATTACAGACCAGTTAGTCTGACATCGGTGGTGGGGAAAATGCTAGCGTCGTTATCAAAGATGTGATAACAGCACACTTGGAAAGAGGTGAAATCATTGGACAAAGTCAGCATGGATTTGTGAAAGGAAAATCATGTCTGACGAATCTTATAGAATTTTTTGAAGATGTAACTAGTAGAGTGGATAGGGGAGAGCCAGTGTATGTGATATATTTAGATTTTCAAAAGGCTCTTGACAAGGTCCCACACAGGAGATTAGTGTGCAAACTTAAAGCACAAGGTATTGGGGGTAAGGTATTGATGTGGTAAGAGAATTGGTTGGCAGACAGGAAGCAAAGAGTGGGAGTAAACGGGACCTTTTCAGAATGGCAGGCAGTGACTAGTGGGGTATTGTGATAGATGTTAAACTGAGATAGCTACACTGACACATATGTTCTGGTCATGTTCTACATTAAAACAGTTTTGGAAGTCAGACTTTTCGACAATTTCTAAAGCACTCAGAATCAACTTACAACCTAATAAATTGACTGTGCTTTTTGGAATAATTCCTCAAAATATCCATGGTATTTCTGTGTCTGACCAACATGTAATTGCGTTTGTTACATTGATAGCTAGGAGGGCCACCTTGTTGAAATGGAAGGATATATCAGCTGCTATTTTGTCACAATGGTTATCTCAAGTGATGCTGTGTCTTAGCTTGCAGAAAATTAGAAGTTGAACCTTTGAACCTTTATTTGATTTTGCGAGGAGATGGGGCTCATTTGCTCGTTATTATCATTTCAGTTAACATAGATTTCCTCCATGATCGAAATGTAATTTTTTTTGATATATCTTTCTTTCTTGTTGGCGGTTTGTTTATTTTCAGAAGCTTTCTGTATGACGCATGGCTCTGGGGTTGTACCCCCAATGGGATTCTTTTTTCCCTCACTTTTCTTGCTTAGTAGGGTTTTTTTATTCACAAAAATTTTCAATCTTTAAGATAATTTCTTTTTTTTTTGAGGCATTGTAAGCGTTGTTACTTCGATGTACCTGTGTTATTTTTGAATAATAATAATAATAATAATAATAATAAAAAGATTTGAAAAGATTAAGCAAGATTGGGAGAGAGAGCAGGCTTTGATAGCAGGAGATTGGTTGCGGATTTTGAAGTGATCAATTCTTCTTCGATTTCTGCCAAGCACTCTTTAATTCAATTTAAATTTTGTACATCATTACTATTTGACAAAGGAGAGACTGTCTAATATGCTTCCTAATGTTGATAGTCAGTGTGACAAATGTAAAACCGAGACAGCCACATTGACACATACGTTTTGGTCGTGCTTTGTACTGAAACATTTTTGGAAGTCTATTTTTTCTACAATTTCTAAAGCTTTAAAAATTAATTTAAAACCTAATAAATTGACAGTTTTATTTGGTATAATCCCTCATGGTATTTCTTCATCAGACCAGCATGTAATTGCATTCGTTACATTATTGGCCAGAAGGGCGATTTTGTTGAAATGGAAAGATACTTCTGCTCCTACTTTGATACAATAGTTTTCCCAAGTGATGTTTTGTCTTAGTTTGGAGAAAATTAGAAGTCAAACTTTTGATCCTCGATTCGATTTTGAGAAAAGGCGGGGTTCATTTGCCTGCTACTATCATCTGATTTGAGTTAATTAATATGGATATAATATTAATAAGGGTTCTTTTTTTCTTTCAAAAAAATTCTTAACACTACTTTTTAATTATTATTGATATATTGCTTAGCTTTGTTAATCAGTTATTTGCTAATTTAATTCCTTACTGCACATAATGAAATATTGCCTTAATGTATCTTTTTTGTCAACTTTCAATAATAATGAATAAAAAGATTTGAAAATGAAATAGTTTTAACAAACTTTTAAGAGCCCTGGGTTTTGTTTTACTGCTGGTATTGACCACTGTAGCCCACCCAGAAAGATTCAGGCCCAAACTCAAAGATTTGGAAGAACTACCAACAAATTTGACAACCTGAGGGGTTAAGCTGAGAATTATGGTGCGAGGGTTAGGTGGTGTCACTGAAAGATGGCAAATGCCACTGTGCTCATGACTGAACCTTCCCAAAAATACAACAATTTAGGACAGTTAAATTGTAATTATTTAGCTGGACAGAGTCTCTAATCGTCATCAGAAGAGCAAAAATAGAAAAACAATCTTGTCTAACTTCAGCAGATCAGCCCAGAACATAGCCCAGGAAAAAGATGTAAATGTGAAAGTCTGCAAGACAAGGATGCACTAACAGTGGAATTAATGAAGGAATTGTTGGAGGTGAGGCCAGATGCTGATGGTTGGAAGTGTGGATATTTGAGGCAGAACATCGGAGGGACTGAAGTAGGATCTGAGTGAATCCCTGGAGCACTGGGACCTAAACACTGTGGCTACTTTATTAGGTACACCTGTACACCTGCATGTAATATAAACATTTAATCAGCCAATCACGTGGCAGCAACTCAGTTCATAAAAGCATGCAGAATTCCTTGCCACTCTATGCTGCTATTCTCATTTTACATTTCACCAGCCTTTTTCAATACCTGTCTGAGGAGGAAGGGAGAGCTTTGGACAACTGTCAAAAAAGGCCGGTGGAATGTAAAACGAGAATAGCAGCACAGAGTAACATGGAACTTGTTTGGGCAGTCGCAACCTAGGTATCAGGGTGTGTTCAGGTATGTTGGGTTCCTGCAGGCCTGAGCAAAGAGCAGCTGCTCAGACAGGGCAAAGCTGGCTAGTCTGCTTCAGGAATGCACCCTGCGACACTTCAGGGAAACCTGTAGGCACAGAAGAGGTGCAGCATTTGATATAAGTTATTCTGAAGAGACCTTCAGAGAGGAGGAGACCCTGACAAGGGATTTTAAGAAGTTAGGTAGATGGCTGGAAAACAGGACCTCCCGGGTAGTAAACAGTACCATTCTCTATGCTATGCACCAGTGAGGGAAAGAAGAGGATGATTGGGCAGATGAATGTGTGGCTGAGGAACTGGTGCAGGGAGGAGAGTTTCAGATTTATGGTCGATAGAAACATAGAAACTCTAAGTCACAATACAGGCCCTTCAGCCCACAAAGCTGTGCCGAACATGTACTTACTTAGAAATTACCTAGGGTTACCCATAGCCCTCTATTTTTTCTAAGCTCCATGTGCCTATCCAAGAGTCTCTTAAAAGATCCTATCGTATCCACCTCCACCACCATCACCAGCAGCCTATTCCACGCACTCACCACTCTCTGCATAAAAAACCTGCCTGACATCTCCTCTATACAGTATCTACTTCCAAGCACCTTAAAACTGTGCCCTCTTGTGTTAGCCATTTCAGACTTGGGAAAAGCCTCTGACTATCCACACAATCAATGCCTCTCCTCATCTTATACACCTCTATCAGGTCACCTCTCATCCTCCGTCGCTCCAAGGAGAAAAGGCAGTAAAGGCACTCAACCTATTCTCATAAGGCATGCTCCCCAATCCAGGCAACATCCTTGTAACATCATTGGGATCTCTTCTGGGGAAGGTACGACTTGTACGCCTGAACCTGAGGGGGACCAATATCCTTGCGGGCAAGTTTGCTAGAGTTGTTCAGGAGGATTTGACAGGTGTATGGGAATAGGAGCGAGTGCTGAGGATGGTTTACAAACAGAGGCAGTGAGGCTGCCAGCAAAAAGAGGCTGATGACAGAGAGAACTGCAGTAAAAGGCAGTCAAAATAGAAAAGGATGAATATACAGCTGAAGGAGTTATATTTGAACACATGTAGTATACGGAATAAGGTAGATGAACTTCCAGCATCGTTACAGATTGGCATATATGATGTTGTGGGCATCACTGAATCGTGGCTGAAAGAAGATTATAGTTGGGAGTGAAATGTCCAAGAACAGGCAGGTAGGCAGAGGGGGAGGGGAGGCTATGTTGTTAAAAAATCAAATCAAATCATGAGAAAGAAGTGACATAGGATCGGATGATGCAGAATTATTGTGGATGGAGCTAAGAAACTGGGTAAAAAGACCCTGATGGGAATTATATATAGATCTCCCCAAACAGTAGTACAACAGGAGATTGTAAATGCATGCAAAAAGGTTGATGTCATGGGGGGATTTCAATATGCAGGTAGATTGGGAAAATCAGGTTGGAGTTGGATATCAAGAGGAGGGATTTCTAGATTGCCTATAAGATGGCTTTTTGGAGCAGTGCCTTGTTAAGCCCACTAGGGGATCAGCTGTTTGTTGCTTTGGATTTCCACCAGCTGCCAAATCTCGTTTTTGTGATCTAGTCCTTTTATCTTCGACCAGGTGGTTACCAGCCTTGGAGCACACACAGAGCCTTTTACTGACACAGCCGAGGGAAGATTTGATGTGGGACACAGAAGCTGAGATGTTGAGGAGGTTGGTTACACTTTGGGGTGAAGTAATCTGGAATGACCTCCACTGATCGCCCCATGGTCCCCAGTCAGTGCAGCTGACCCCCTTGGGTGAATCAGGAAGTTGAACGTACACACAGGTAGGAAGGGGAAAGCTTTGAAATGACCAGACATATTCCCCAATAAACATGTTTCACAATCTCATTCCTGCTACAGCTTAGAAAGTCTGGGCTTGGCGGTGCAGAGATGTGTAGATATATTCACAAAAACTTGCAGTGTCCCTCGTTTCATTTAAAATCATTTAAGTGTAAAAGTCACCTTGAAATAGGAATATGTTTTATACTGGCCTGTTTATTTAACCCTTAAGAGGAAATCTTATTTAGTTTCTATACAGATTTAAGATGTGTTTTAATATAGAGGGAGGGAGAGAGGGAGGGGTGGAGAGTGGGGAGGAAAAGGGAGAAGGAGAGAGAAAGGGGAGAGAGAGGACAAGGAGGAGATAGTGGAGACAGTGAGAGAAAGGCAGAGAGAGGGTAGTGGGAGAGAGAGGGGGAGGGGGAGAGGGGGAAGGTGAGAGGAAGAGAAAAAAAGGGAGGGGAAGAGTGGGAGGAAGAGAGAGGGGAGGGAGAAGGTGTGAAGAGAGAGTGGACAGAGGTGTGAGGAGAGAGGGAGAGAGAGGAGGGAGCAAGAGTGGAAAGAGAGGGGGAGATGGGAAAAGAGAGGCGGAGAGTGCAGGTAGAGGGGGAGAGGGAAGAGGAGAGAGAAAGGAGGAACTAGAGAGTGGAGGGGAAAGAGCAGAGGGGGAGAAGGGGAAGAGAGTGAGAAGAGAGGGGTGAAGCAGAGAGGGAGAGGGGGTGGGAAAGTGAGGAAGATGGAAAGGGAGGAGAAAGTGAGGGGAAGAGAGGGAAGAGGAAGGAGAGAGAGGGAAGGGAAGAGAGTGAAGGGGAATGAAATGGGGGAGAGGGGAGAGAAGGGGAGGGGGGAGAGAGGGAGCAGGAGAATGAAGGGGGATAAGACGGGGAAGGGGAGAGAGGGAAGTGGGAAGAAAAGAGAAAGTGGAAGAGAGAAGATCTGAAAAGAGAGAGAGAAGAAGGGGAGAGGGAGAGGGAAAGGGAGAGGGAGAGTGAGGGGAAAGGGCAAGGAATGTGGGGCAAGAAGAGAGGGAGAGGGAGGAATGTGGGAGTGAAGAGGGAGGGGGAGTGTGGGGGGAGGAAAATGGGAAAGGGAGGAGTGGGTGAGAGACAGGAGGAGAGATGTTGGGAGAAAGAGAGGGGGTGAGAGAAAGGCAGAGGGAGAGATGGAGAGTGGGAAAAGGGGAGAGGGGAGGGAGGGAAGAGTGGGTAGAAGAGAAAGAGAAGGGAAGAGATAAGGGGGAGGGGGTTAGAGAGAAGGAAGGAAAAAGGTGATAGAGAGATGGGAAGAGAGCAGGGTAGAGATGGGGGAGAGAGGGGAGAGAGAGGGGAGAGAGAGGGGAGAGAGAGGGAGAGAGGATAGAGTGTGGGGATAGATAGGAACAGAGGCAGGTAAGAGAGCAGAGAGAGAGGATGGAGAGAGGGAACAGGTGAGAGGGGCTGAGGGAGGGATATAGAGAGGGGGTAGGGGAAGAGAGTGGGAGAGGTAGGGCAGAGCGAGGGGTGAGAGAATGGGTAAGATGAGGGAGTGAGGGGGAGATTGAGGAGTTGGGGAGTGATGGAGAAAAATGAGGAGAGGGGGAGAGAAAGTGAGGGAAAGAGACAGAGGGGAGAGGGTGATGGGGGCAGTGGAGAGAGAGAGGGAGAGGGTAGAGATAGGGAGAGCAGGAGGAGAGTGAGGGGGACAGGGAGAAAGCAGGGAGAGTGTGGTGGGAAGGAGAGAAAAGAAAAGGGGTAAGGTAGAGGGGTAGTAAGAGAGGGGAGATGGTGAGAAAGGGAAATGGAGAGAGGGGACAGGGGAGATGGAAGAGATGGGAGGAGAGAGGGGAAGGGGGAGAGGGGAGCGATGGCAAGGGAAGGGGAGGGGGAGAGAAGGGGAGAGAGGGACAGAGGGGTGAGAAAGGGGAGGGGGCAGAGGGGTGAGAAAGGGGAGGGGGAGAGGGGGCAGAGGGGTGAGAAAGGGGAGAGTGAGATTGGGAGAGAGGGTGGAAAGAGGGGAGAAGGGGGTGAGGGGAGGAGAGGGGGGAAAGAGGGGGAGAGAGGTTGACAGAGGGGGAAGAGAGTGGGAGACAGAGGGTGGAAAGAGGGCAGAGTGAGTGGGGGTAAAGAGGGGGAAAGAGGAGGAATGAGAGATGGAGAGATGGGTGAATAGAGGGGGAAATAGAGGGCAGTGTGAGTTGGAGAGTGTGGGGAGAGGGAGGAAGGTGAAGGGGATGAGAGGTGAGAGAGAGGGGGAGGTGGAGGAAAGGGGGTAAGGAAGTGTGGGGAGAGGGAGTGTGATGGGGAGAATGGGTGTGAGAATGAGGGGGAGAGGGAGAGGGAGTGAGAGGGGAAGAGGGAGAGAGTGAGTGTGAGGGGGAGAGGGTGTGTGAGGAGGAGAGGGAGAGTGAGGGGGAGAGGAAGAGTGAGCGAGAGAGGAAGAGAGAGGGGAAGAGGGAAGAGTATGAGGGGTAGAGAGAAGGGAAGAGGGAAGGGGAGAGAGAGGAGGTGAGGGGGAGGGAGGGGGAGTCAGCGGAAAAATGGGGGAGAGTGTGGAGGAGTGTGAGAAGAAAAGTGGGGGGAGGGAGGAAAGGGGGAAAGAGAGGGAGGAGAGAGAGCGGGAGAAACTGGAGGGGAGAGGGGGAGAGAGAGGGGAGAGAGAGGAGAGGGAGTGAAAGTAAGCAGGACAAATTGATAGTGAGAGAGAAAGAAAGAGAGAACAGGAGTGAGAGCAAGAGAATGAATGCAACAGAGAGTGATAGAGAAAGGGGGGAATGAGGGAGAGAAAGGTAGAGAGACTGAGTGAAAAATACTGGGAGAGAAAGTGAGTGAGCGAGCAGGAGAGTGAGAAAGAGAGAGAAAAAGCATTAGTGAGAACATGGCTGAGATCAGTATTAGGCTGTTAGGTGTTGGTGAAATCTTTATCGGGAGTACATTTGAGTAATCTTTTATTTTGTCCAAGACATTTATATTTCTGTAAATGGAATGTGATGAAAAGAGGCTAAAATAAATGGAGTATTGTGTACAGTTCTAGTCACCAAATTATGGGAAAGATGTCAACAAAATAGAGAGAGTACAGAGGAGATTTACTAGAATGTTACCTGGGTTTCAGCACCTAAGTTACAGGGAAAGGTTGAACAAGTTAGGTCTTTATTCTTTGGAGCGTAGAAGGTTGAGGAGGGTATTTAAAATTATGAGGGGGAGAGATAGAGTTGACATGGATAGGCTTTTTCCATTGAGAGTAGGGGAGATTCAAACAAGAGGACATGAGTTGAGAGTTAGGGAGTAAAAGTGTAAGAGTAGTAGGAGGGGGAATTTCTTTACTCACAGTGTGGAACGAGCTTCCAGTAGAAGTGGTAGAGGCAGGTTCGGTACTGTCATTTAAAGTAAAATTGGATAGGTATATGGACAGGAAAGGAATGGAGGGTTATGGGCTGAGTGCGGGTCAGTGGGACTAGGTGAGAGTAAGCATTCAGCATGGACTAGAAGGGCCGAGATGCCTGTTTCCGTGCTGTAATTGTTATATGGTTATAATATCTTAAGAGGCAGTGTTACTTCAGAAACCGTAAATGTGACATCTGTGAATGGATAGAACTTCTACCCTTTTTCCTTTGTCGTAAATCATAAAGCTGTGGAAAAGCATGATTGTTCTGCATGGTTAACCCCTGACAGAGGATTGTATTCAGATCTTCGAACCTGGATGAGTACGGTGTAGTTGTTACCGACTTCATTAAAATCTGTGTGGATGAGTGTGTGCCTGCAAAGATTTACTGTACATTCCCAAACCAAAAGCTGTGGTTGAACCAGGAAGTACGTCATCTGGCTGAAGGCTAGGTTTGTGGCATTCAAGTCTGGCAACCCAGGCCTATACCTGAAAACCAGGTATGATTTGCAGAGGGCTATTTCAAGTGTGAAGAGACAATTTTGAACAAGGTTGGAGGTGACATTGGATGTATGACAACTCTGGCAGGGTTTGCAAGACATTACTTCCTACGAAGCGAAACCCAATAGCATGAATGGCAGTGATGCTTCACTACCAGATGAACTCTTCACCTTCTATGCCCACTTTGAAAGGGAGAATATAACTACAGCTGTGAAGATCCCTGCTGCACCCACCTCAGAGGCTGATGTTAGGTTATCTTTAAAAAGGGTGAACCCTCGCAAGGCGGTAGGTCCTGATACCTGGTAAGGCTCTAAAAACCTGTGCCAACCAACTGACGGGAGTACACAAGACAATTTTCAACCTCTCACTGCTACGGACAGAAGTTCCCACTTGCTTCGAAAAGGCAACAATTGTACCAGTGCCTCAGAAGAATAATGTGAGCTGTCTTAGTGACCATCACCCAGTATCACTTACATCTACACTGATGAAATGCTTTCAGAGGTTGTCATAAACTCCTGCCTCAGCAAGGACCTGGACCCATTGCAATTTGTCTATTGCCACAATAGGTCAAAGCAGATGCAATTGCAATGGCTCTCCACATGGCCTTAAACCACCTGGACAACACAAACACCTACGTCAGGATGCTGTTCATTGACTATAACTCAGCATTTAATACCATCATTCCCATAATCCTGATTGAGAAGTTGCAGAACCTTGGCCTTTATACCTCCCTCTGCAATTGGATCCTCAACTTCCTAACTAGAGAACAACAATCTGTACAGATTGGTGGTAACATATCCTCCTCACTGACAATCAACACTGGTGCACTTCAGGGGTGTGTGCTTAGCCCACTGCTCTACTTTCTCTATACCAACGACTATGTGACCAGGCATAGCTCAAATACCATCATAAATCTGTTGATGATACAACCATTGATGGTAGAATCTCAAATGGTGACAAGAGGGTGTACAGGAGAGAGATATGTCAGCTAGTGGAGTGGTGTCGCAGCGATAACCTGGCACCCAACGTCAGTAAGATGAAAGAGCTGATTGTGGACTTCAGGAAGGGTAAGATGAAGGATCACATACCAATCCTCATAGAGGGATCAGAAGTAGTCAGAGTGAGCAGTTTCAAATTCCTGGGTGTCAAGATCTCTGAGAATCTAACCTGGTCCCAACCTATCAATGTAGTTATAAAGAAGACAAGAGAGTGGCGATAGTTCATTAAGAGTTTGAAGAGATTTGGTATGTCAACAAATGTACTCAAAAACTTCTCTAGATGTATCGTAGAGAGCATTCTGAAAGACTGCACCACTGTCTGGTATGGGGGTGAGGGGCTACAGCACATGACCGAAAGAAGCTGCAGAGGGTTGTAAATCTAGTCAGCTCCATCTTGGGTACTAGCCTACAAAGTACCCAGGACATCTTTAAGGAGCGGTGTCTCAGAAAGGCAGCATCCATTATTAAGAATCCCAAGCACCCCGGGGCATGCCCTTTTCTCACTGTTACCATCAGGTAGGAGGTACAGAAGCCTGAAGGCACACACTCAGCGGTTCCGGAACAGCTTCTTCCCCTCAGGCATTCGATTCCTAAACGGACAATGAACCCATGAACCCTACCCTCACTTTTAAAATATATATCATTTCTGGGTTTTTTTGCACGAATTTTAATCTATTCCATGTACTCCAAATTCGGCCTCATCATAACATTTCAAACTCTTATACTCAATACTTTGATTTATAAAGGCCAATGTACCAAAAGCTCTCTTTACTACCCTATCTACCTGTGATGCCACTTTTAGGGAGTTTTTATCTTTATTCCTAGATCCCTCTGTTCTACTGCACTCCTCAGTGCCCTACCATGAGGACCTTGTATGTTCTACCTTGGTTTTTCCTTCCAAAGTGCAATACCTCACACTTGTCTGTATTAAACTCCACCTGCCATTTTTCAGCCCATTTTTCCAGCTGATCCCTCTGCAAGCTTTGAAAACCTTCCTCACTGTCCACTACACCTCCAATCCTTGTATCATCAGCAAATTTGCTGATCCAATTTACCACATTATCATCCAGATCATTGATATAGATTTCAAATAGCAATGGACCCAGCACTGATCCCTGTGGCACACCACTAGTCACAGGCCTCCATTCAGAGAAACAATCCTCCACTACCACTCTCTGGCTTCTCCCATTGAGCCAATGTCTAATCCAATTTACTACCTCTCCATGTATACCTAGTGACTGAATTTTCCTAACTAACCTCCCATGTGGGACCTTGTCAAAGGCCTTACTGAAGTCAATGTAGACAACATCCACTTCCTTCCCTTCATCCACTTTCCTTGTAACCTCCTCGAAAAACTCTAATAGATTTGTTAAACATGACCTACCATGCACAAAGACGTGTTGACTCTCCCTAATAAGTCCCTGTCTATCTAAATACTTGTAGATCCTATCTCTTAGTACTCCTTCCAATAATTTACCTACTACCGACATCAAACTTACCGGCCTACAATTTCCCAGATTACTTTTTGAGCCTTTTTAAACAACGGAATAACATGAGCTATCCTCCAATCCTCCAGCACCTCACCTGTAGATACCGACATTTTAAGTATATCTGCCAGGGCCCCTGAAATTTCAACACTGGTCTCCTTCAAGGTCCGAGGGAATACCCTGTCAGGTCCTGGGGATTTATCTACTCTGATTTGCCTCAAGATAGCAAATACCTCCTCCTCTTCAATCTGTATATGTTCCATGACCTCACTACCTGTGTGCCTTATTTCCATGCACTCCATGCCAGTTTCCTTAGTAAATACAGACACAAAAAACCTATTTAATATCTCTCCCATTTCTTTTGGTTCCATACGTAGCCGACCACTCTGATCTTCAAGAGGACCAATTTTATCCCTTACTATCCTTTTGTTCTTAAAAGACCTGTAGAAGCTCTTTGGATTACCCTTCACCTTGACTGCCAAAGCAACCTCATGTCTTCTTTTAGCCTTCATGATTTCTTTCTTAAGTATTTTTTTGCACTTTTTATACTCCTCAAGTACCTTATTTGCTCCCTGTTTCCTACACAAGTCATACATCTCTCTCTTCTTCTTTATTAGAGTTCCAATATCCCTAGAGAACCAAGGTTCCTTATCCTTATTCACTTTGCCTTTAATCCTGACAGGAACATACAAACTCCGCACTCTCAAAATTTCTCCTTTGAAGGCCTCCCACTTACCAACCAATCACATCCTTGCCAGAAAACAACCTGTCCCAATCCACGCCTGTTAGATTCTTCATTTCTTCAAAATTTCCCTTTTTCCAGTTTAGAACTTCAACCCGAGGACCAGATCTATCTTTATCCAAGATCAAGTTGAAACTAATGACGTTATGGTCACTGGAACCAACGTGTTCCCACTTCCGTCACCTGTCCTAACTCGTTTCCTAATAGGAGATCTAATATTGCATCCTCTCTAGTCAGTACCTCTATATATTGATTTAGAAAACTTTCCTGAACACATTTTACAAACTCTAATCCATCTAGACCTTTAACAGTTTGGGAGTCCCAATCAATACGTGGAAAATTAAAATCCCCTACTATCACAACTTTATGTTTCCTGCAGTTGTCTGCTATCTCTCTGCAGATTTGTTCCTCTAATTCTCACTGACTATTGGGTGGTCTATAATACAACCCCATTAATGTGGTCATACCTTTCCTGTTTCTCAGTTCCACCCATATGACAATAGACAAGCCCTCTAATCTGTCCTGCCTGAGCACTGCTGTAACATTTTTCCAGATTAGCGATGCCATCCCACACCCCCCCCCCCCCCCACCCTTCATCCCTCTGCCTCTATCACTTCTGAAACATCAGAACCCTGGAACATTAAGCTGCCAGTCCTGCCCCTCCCGTAGCCAAATTTCACTAATGGCTAACAAGAGGAAATCTGCAGATGCTGGAAATTCAAACAACACACACAAAATGCTGTGTTCCACCAGCATTGGAGTGGAGTGGGGCTGAAAATAAATGATGTTAAAGTTTCATACAAAGTCACAAATAGAAGGGTTGTGTGTGTGGTAATAATCTGAGGTATGTCTATTGCAATGCGAGGAGTATTGTGGGGAAGGCAGACGAGCTGAGGGCGTGGATTGGTACGTGGAATTATGACATTGTAGCCATTAGTGAAACAACACACACAAAATGCTGGTGGAACACAGCAGGCCAGGCAGCATCTATACGGAGAAGCACTGTCCTGATGAAGGGTCTCGGCCCAAAACGTCGACAGTGCTTCTCCTTATAGATGCTGCCTGGCCTGCTGTGTTCCACCAGCATTTTGTGTGTGTTGTTTCACTAATGGCTACAATGTCATAATTCCACGTGCCAATCCACATCCTCAGCTCGTCTGCCTTCCCCACAATACTCCTCACATTGCAATAGACAAACCTCAGATTATTACCACACACACAACCCTTCTATTTGTGACTTCGCATGAAACTTTAACATCATTTATTTTCAGCCCCACTCCACTATTTACTCTGGCACTCTGGTTCCCATCCCCCTGCAAATCTAGTTTAACCTCCCCAATAGCACAAACAAACCTCCCTGCAAGGATACTGGTCCCCCTGTAGTTCAGGTGTAACCCGCCTCTCTTGTACGTCCCACTTGCCCCAGTGGAGGTCCCAATGATCCTGAAATCTGAAACCCTGCCCCCTACACAAGTTCCTCAGCCATTTGTTCATCCACCAGAGCATCCTGTTCTTACCCTCACTAGCAATCCTGAGATTACCCCCCTCGAGGTCCTGCTTTTTAATTTCCTACCGAGCTCTCTATACTCACTCTTCAGGATCTCCTCACTCTTTCCTCCTATGTCATTGGTACCGATGTGTACCATGACACCTGGTTGCTCACCCTCCCACTTCAGAACGCTGTGCACACGATCAGAGACATCCCTGACCCTGGCACCCGGGAGGCAACAAACCATCCTGGAATCTCTGTCACGACCACAGAACCTCCTGTCCATACCTCTAACTATCGAGTCCCCTATCACTACCACTCTCCTCCTCTTCTTCTTCTTTCTGGGAAAGAAATAAGGCTGTGAATTCCACAGTGGCCAAGCACAGTCACCCCACCAGCCTCTGGATCCAGCATATTATCCTCCGCAACTTCCGCCACCTTCAACAGGACCCCACCACTAAGGACATCTTTCCCTCTCTACCCCTCTCTGCTTCGCAGGGATTGTTCCCTCCACGACTGCCTGGTCCACACGTCCCTCCCCACAGATCTGCCACCTGCCACTTATCCCTGCAGGCGTAAGTGCTACACCTGTCCCTATACCTCCTCTCTTACCACCATTCAGGGCCCCAAACAGTCCTTCCAGGTGAGGCAACACTTCACTTGTGAGTCTGTTGAGGTAATCTATTGCATCCGGTGCGGCCTCCTCTACATCAGCGAGACCCGACGCAGATTGGGGGACCGCTTCGTTGAGCACCTCAGCTCCGTCCACCACAACAGACAGGATCTCCCGGTTGCCACCCACTTCAACTCTGCTTCACAATCCCATTTGGGTATGTCCATACATGGCCTCCTCTACTGTCATGATGAGGCCAAACTTCGGTTGGAGGAACAACATCTCATCTACCGTCTGGGTAGTCTCCAGCCCCTTGGTATGAACATCGAATTCTCCAACTTCTGGTAATTCTCTCCCTCTCCCTTCCACCATCTTCACTCTGTCTCCTCTTCCAGCTGCCTATCACCTCTCATGACTCTGTCTTCTTCTCCTACCCATAGTGCTTTCCCCTTAGATTCCTTCTTCACCTCTCCTGCCTAACCCCTCCCTGCTTCCCCCCCCCACCCCTCTGATTGGTTTTCCACCCTCCCCCCACCTTCTTTATAGGGCTTCTGCCCCCTCCTTCTTTAGTCCTGACGAAGGGTCTCAAACCAAAACATTGACTGCTTCTTTCAACGGATGCTGCCCAACCTGCTTTCATCCAGCTTTTTTGTACGTCTTGTGTAAGCACACTTGTAGCTTGACACTCCAGTTGATATTTCAGTACTTAAAATTTGTGTGAATTTCAAAAATGTTACTTAAGAAATTAAAGATATTTCCAAGCACTCACTCGAATTTGTCTACACTCTCCCTCTGCTGGAAAAGACTGAGCATGAACAGGTACTGAAGACATTGGGATATCCTGTAAGTGAGAACAACCTACAACTGCTGAAATCTAAGAAGGTCAAGCTCTTTTAGATGTAGGGAAAAACCTCCATCAGCAGCTTTCTCAGCGAGTCACACACCACCCCCCTGACTTGAAAATAATTGCTATTACATTATTGCTGCTGAGTATAAGCCCTGGAATTATGAACCACAGTAACACAGCAGTCAGCGTGACACTTACAGCTGAGTTCAGAGTTCAGTTCTAATGTCATCTATAAGGAGTCCATACCCTGGGGAATGTGTGGGTTTCCTCCCACAGTCCAAAGATGTACCAGTAGGTTATTTGGTGATTGTAAATTGACCTGTTATTGTGCAGGGGGTTAAATCAGGGCTTGCTGGGCGCATTTCTTGAAGGGCCAGAAGAGACTATTTCGTGCTGTATCACAATAAATCCCAGTTAGTCCCATTCTACACCTCTTCCCCATCTGAATTTTTATGGAAGGACAGATTCATTCCCACGAGTGCCATACCCCAGTGTTATAGAGTGACAGTCATTTTCACCGGCACTGTACCCCAGAGTTATGCAGTGACAGTCATTTTCACCAGCACTGTACCCCAGAGTTATGCAGTGACAGACCCATTCCAACCGGTACTGGACTCTGATGTTATACAGTGACAGACATGTCCCCATTGGTACTGTACCCCATTGTTATACAGAGACTGACCCATCCCCAATGGCACTGCACCCTGGGGATATAAAGTGACAGATACATTCCCACTGGCACTATACTTCAATGTTATATAGTGACTGAACATCCTCATTGGTACTGTACCCCAGTGTAATACAGTGACAGAACCATTCCTACTAGTACTGTACCCCAGTGTTATACAGAGACAGACCTGTCCCCATCAGTACTGTACCCCAGTGTTATACAGTGACAGACCATCCCCGTCGGTACTGTACCCCAGCGTATACTGAGATAGACCCGTCCCCATTTGTACTGTACCCTGATGTAATACAGTGACAGATGCATTCACACCAGTACTGTACTCCAGTGTTATACAGAGACAGACCTGTCCCCGTCGGTACTGTACCACTGTGTTATACAGAGACAGACCTGTCCCCGTCGGTACTGTACCACTGTGTTATACAGAGACAGACCTGTCCCCGTCGGTACTGTACCACTGTGTTATACAGAGACAGACCTGTCCCCGTCGGTACTGTACCACTGTGTTATACAGAGACATACCTGTCCCCACCAGTACTGTACCCCAGTGTTATACAGAGAGAGACCTGTCCCCACCAGTACTGTACCCCAGTGTTATACAGAGACAGACCTGTCCCAACCAGTACTGTACCCCAGTGTTATACAGAGACAGACCTGTCCCCGTCGGTACTGTACCACTGTGTTATACAGAGACAGACCTGTCCCCGTCGGTACTGTACCACTGTGTTATACAGAGACAGACCTGTCCCCGTCGGTACTGTACCACTGTGTTATACAGAGACAGACCTGTCCCAGTCGGTACTGTACCACTGTGTTATACAGAGACATACCTGTCCCCGTCAGTACTGTACCACTGTGTTATACAGAGACAGACCTGTCCCCACCAGTACTGTACCCCAGTGTTATACAGAGACATACCTGTCCCCACCAGTACTGTACCCCAGTGTTATACAGAGCCATACCTGTCCCCGTCAGTACTGTACCCCAGTGTTATACAGAGACAGACCTGTCCCCACCAGTACCAGACCCGTGTTATACAGTGACAGACCTGTCCCCGTCGGTACTGTACCCCAGTGTTATACAGAGACAGACCTGTCCCCGTCAGTACTGTACCTCAGTGTTATACAGAGAAAGACCGGTCCCCACCAGTACTGTACCCCAGTGTTATACAGAGACAGACCTGTCCCCATCGGTACTGTACCCCAGTGTTATACAGAGACAGACCTGTCCCCACCAGTACTGTACCCCAGTGTTATACAGAGAGAGACCTGTCCCCACCAGTACTGGACCCCTGTGTTATACAGTGACAGACCTGTCCCCGTCGGTACTGTACCTCAGTGTTATACAGTGACAGACCTGTCCCCGTCAGTACTGTACCCCAGTGTTATACAGAGACAGACCTGTCCCCGTCAGTACTGTACCCCAGTGTTATACAGAGAAAGACCGGTCCCCACCAGTACTGTACCCCAGTGTTATACAGAGACAGACCTGTCCCCGTCGGTACTGTACCCCAGTGTTATACAGAGACAGACCTGTCCCCGTCGGTACTGTACCCTGGTGTTATACAGAGACAGACCTGTCCCCACCAGTACTGTACCCCAGTGTTATACAGAGACAGACCTGTCCCCACCAGTACTGTACCCCAGTGTTATACAGTGACAGACCTGTCCCCGTCAGTACTGTACCACTGTGTTATACACAGACAGACCCATCCCCACCAGTACTGTACCCCAGTGTTAAACAGTGACAGACCTGTCCCCGTCAGTACTGTACCCCAGTGTTATACAGTGACAGACCTGTCCCCACCAGTACTGTACCCTAGTGTTATACAGAGACAGACCCGTCCCCACCAGTACTGTACCTCAGTGTTATACAGAGACAGACCTGTCCTCGTCGGTACTGTACCCCAGTGTTATACAGAGACAGACCCATTACCACTGGTACTGTACCCCAGTGTTATACAGAGACAAACCAATCCCCACTGGTACTGTACCCCAGTGTTATACAGTGACAGACCTGTCCCAACCAGTACTGTATCCCAGCGTTACTCAGTGTGTGACACCCTGGGAAAGGTTTCACTGCTAATGTAATGGTCTTTCTGTAGAAGCAGTGTTTGGGTTATAGTTGGAGATAACGGGGGCTTTGGAATGTGAGCCGTCCGATGGAGGGTGTGTGTTTTCGTGTTGGGTGCCTGACCCTGGTGTGAGCTGGGTCTTTTGTTTGGCGGGAGATGAAAGGAGAAGATGCTGGAGAAAAGAGGTCATAGGACTCGACCCAGAGCGGAACATGATTCAACAAAGCCTGGGGGGAATCGAACAAGGATTGGCGAAGGGGAACTGTAAGTTCCAACTTGTGCACATTGGATTGTTTCATTAAAATGAGCCTTTTTTTCTTTTCTTCACTAACACTTTAGACAAATTAAGAATTATTAAGCTAAATTGTTTAATTGTATGCGGTGTATTGTCTGTTATTTCGTGGTTCAGATTTGGAACAGGTAACACATTACACGGCATCCACTCAAACGGGGGTTTCAGGGTGGATTCGCATCTCAGTCTTACACGTTTGGCAGGACCAGAGATTGCCTTACCAAGACTTACACAGCTGACGGAACCAGAGTGTTTCAATTGTGGGGGCTCATCTGGGATTGGTTTTGTTGGATGCTATCTGATTGCCCTGAGCATTGATCCAGTGGGATGTGTGTTTAAGCCTGTGTTAAGCTATTGTCCAGTAAAGTGATTACGATAAGTGGTTATGGATTCTGCTGGGATCGAGCGGTGGTGTGAATCCACAGGTTTACTGGTAACGAATGCATGTTGAGTGGGGTAGACATTCGTATCCCTGAAGAACTGTTAATTCGAATTTTAAGTACTGTTAAAGCTGAAGGAAAAGTTACGATTGTGGGGCAGAGACTGATAAAATGGTGGGAAAAGACTTTGTTTTAGTCCAGACTAGTACTGACATAATGACGTGGGAACTGCCTGGTACTACTGGGGCTCAAGGAGAGGGGTGGTCATACCTTACGAGAGGAGGAGAGTGTAGGAGAGTTGGCCGAATTGTAAGTTGAGTGTCTGGTAGATGGGGAGGAAACTTCAAAGACAGGGTGCTCTCGTTTATGTGGAGCGAAGGGAAGGAGTGATCTGATTTTGAATGTCTAATGAGTCCACCAGCATGGAGTGAGAATTCTGAGTTGGTAGCGGCCCTCACTTCCCTGGCGAACAAATGGAAAAATGCGCAGGTTCAAAGTACTAGCTATCGTAGCCTGTTCTCAGGAACGAAGCCCACCCCGAAAGGGAAAGAAGAGTGTGAGACAGCTGGAGCAGACCTCTCAGTTGTTAGATGAGTGGCAGGTCTTTGATGATGTAAAACAACAGTGATTGGTTGAAAGTTTGAAAGGGTGGGCCACTGACAGAATGAAAGCCACTTCTGTGGCCTACATGCAAGCAATAGAAAAGGTATTTGGTGTGATGGGAAGGCCACTGGAGCTCATGAAGGGGTTTCAGAACATGTGTCAGGAGGAGGGGGTGAAGCTTTCTGCTTACATTTTTTGGCTGGAGAGACAGCCAAATTGCTTGTATGCAGAGGGGCCATTCCGACAGCTGAGGTGGATCAGTTAAGAATGGACCAAACAGCGAAAGGTGCCCAGTCCCTGAATCTGATCACTTGGGGTCTCCGACTGTCTCATAAGACATGCCCCCTTATTTGTTGAGCTGATCAGAGAGTATGAGAGGAGGAAAATGTGTCAGAAGCACGGGAGGCCTCCATCAGCAGGGTACAATCCTCAGTGGTGGTCCCCTGCATGAAGTGACCACGGATAGCTCACCCCAGAGAGTGGTAGAGGAGATTGTGGCAAAGTTGAGAACTGGTATATCCCGTTTGTTATCAGCAGGTGTGCCCCCCAGCCCCCTCCTCCCTGTATGATGGTGCTGACAGGGAGGCAGACCCTCTAAGGGTATGGATTATGCAGTCAGTGTCTCTCGAGAAGGGGAGTGACCTGTATTGTCTGTTATAACTGTGGTGAAGGGGGACACTTCAGGTGGGAGTGTGAATGATGGGAAACCCCTCAGAGAGTGAGCTCCCAGGTACCTAAGCAGACAGAAATGCTGGGAAAACTTAAAAGAGACCCAGTTAGGGGATGGCCTGGCACTTTGTGGGGGGACATATTCCCAGCAAAATATCAAATAACACCCTAAAGCAAAAAGCCCTATTCCTGAAGGCTTAGTGGGACCAAGGAGCGATATGGATTGAGGGTATTTATGCTAGAGCCATACTTCACACAGGCTCACATGTCACTTTGCTGTATCAATGAAACATAGAAAACCTACAGCACAATACAGGCCCTTCGGCCCACAATGTTGCACCAAATATGAACTTACTTTAAAAATTACCTCGAGTTACACATAGCCCTCTATTTTTCGAAACTCCATGTACCTATCCAGGAGTTTTTCAAAAGACCCTATCGTATCCTCCTCCACCACCATCGCTGGCAGCCCATCCACGTACTCATCCTTCTCTGTAAAAAAAACCCTTGACATCTCCTCTGTACCTACTTCCAAGCACCTTAAAACTATGCTCTCTCGTGTTAGCCATTTCAGCCCTGGGAAAAAGCCACATGATCAATGCCTCTCATCATCTTATACACCTCTATCAGGTCACCTCACATCCTCCATCACTCCAAGGAGAAAAGGCTGAGATCACTCAACCTATTCTCATAAGGCATGCTCCCCATCCAGGCAACATCCTTGTAAATCTCCTCTGCATCCTTTCTATGGTTTCCACATCCTTCCTGTAGTGAGATGACTAGAACTGAGCACAGTACTCCAAATGGGGTCTGACCAGGGTCCTATATAGCTGTAACATTACCTCTCTGCTCTTAAACGCAATTCCACGATTGATGAAGGCCAATACACCATATGCCTTCTTAACCACAGAGTCAACCTATGCAGAGGCTTTGAGTGTCCTTTGGAGTTGGACCCCAAGATCCCTCTGATCCTCCACATTGCCAAGAGTCTTACCGTTAATACTGTATTCTGCCATCATATTTGACCTACCAAAATGAACCACCTCACATTTATCTGTGTTGAACTCCATCTGCCAATTCTCAGCCCAGTTTTGCATCCTATCGATGTCCTGCTGTAACCTCTGACAGCCCTCCGCACTATCCACAACACCCCCAACCTTTGTGTCAACAGCAAATTTACTAACTCATCCCTCCACTTCCTCATCCAGGTCATTTATAACAATCACAAAGAGTAGGGGTCCCAGAACTGATCCCTGAGATATACCACTGGTCACCATCCTCCATGCAGAATATGACCCATCTACAACCACTCTTTGCCTTCTGTGGGCAAGTGAGTTCTGCATCCACAAAGCAATGTCCCTTTGGATCCCATGCCTCCTTATTTTCTCATTAAGCCTTGTGTGGGGCACTTTATCAAATGCCTTGCTGAAATCCATATACTCTACATCTACTGATCCACTTTCATCAATGTGTTTAGTCGCATCCTCAAAATATTCAATCAGGCTTGACCTGCCTTTGCCAAAGCCATGCTGACTATTCCTAATCATATTATTCCTATCCAAATGTTCATAAATTCTGCCTCTCAGGATCTTCTCCATCAACTAACCAACCACTGAAGTGAGACTCATTGGTCTGTAATTTCCTAGGCTATCCCTATTCCCTTTCTTGAATAATGGAACAACACCTGCAACCCTCCAAGCCTGCGGAACTTCTCCTGTCCCCATTGATCATCGCCAGAGGCTCAGCAATTTCCCTCACCTCCCACAGTAGCCTGGGGTATTTCTCATCCGGTTCCAGTGACCTATACAACTTGATGCTTTCCAAAAGCTCCAGCACATCCTCTTTCTTAATGACAATATGCTCAAGCTTTTTAGACTGCTGTAAGTCATCCAGACAATTGTCAAGATACTTTTCCATGGTGAATACTGAAGCAAAGTATTCTTTAAGTACCTCTGCTATCTCCTCTGGTTCCATACACATTTTTCTACCGTCACACTTGATTGGTCCTATCCTCTCACATCTTATTCTCTTGCTCTTCACATACTTGTAGAACGCCTTTGGGTTTTCCTTAATCCTGCTCACCAATGCCTTCTCACGGCCCTGTCTGGCTCTCCTAATTTCATTCTTAAGCTCCTTCCTGCTAACCTTATAATTTTCTAGATATCTATCATTACCTAGATTTTTTGAACCTTTCTTAAGCTTTTCTTTTTTTCTTGACTAGATTTACAACAGCCTTTGTACATCATGGTTCCTGTACCCTATCATCCTTTCCCTGTCTCATTAGAACATACCTATGCAGAACGTCACACAAATATCCCCAGAACATTTGTCACATTTCTTCCATATGTTTCCCTGAGAACAGTTGTTCCCAATTTATCCTTCCAAGTTCCTGCCTGATAGCTTCATATTTCCCCTTACTCCAATTAAACTCTTTCCTAACTTGTCTGTTCCTAATGTTATGGCAAAGCATTCATCTTACAACCGGTATTTGACCCATTTACCATTGATGCCACTCAGTGCACCAGAGATCTGGGGTCTTAGTGTGGGTGATTATCTGTACGATGGTTATTTATTAGTGAAGCTGGACTTTTCAGAGGCAGATGTGGGAGTGGCTAAGGCCCTTGATACATTAGCACTGATTTCCAGACCCCATTGAGAGGGGCAGAGTTTCAATTCTTGTGGGGACAAATACTACTATATTGAGGAGGCTAATGGGAGCCTGCGAGGAGAGAGCTGGAGAGATTTTTCTGAAGACATTGTCCGTTCACCCAGTGCTTTGAGCTGCTTTCAAGGAAGTGTGTGGTTGCACTGTGCCAGATAATGAGTTTAGACGAGGGACTGTGTAGTTCACCCAGTCAAAGCCAATCCTATTATGGCCAAGGGAAGTAGGAAGAGTGATGGGAAATCCCAAATTTCCTGGAATGCCTGAGGGCTGAGGTCCTCCAGGTGCATGCTCCAGAAGACCACAAAGTGGAATCGGATGTTCCTGCTGGGGTACTGGTGAGGCCTGAACTGCAGAAGCCCTCAGTTGTACAGGTGAACAGGACGACAGTGAGTGTCAGGAACACTATGAAGACGGAGGTCACGTCCAAGTGGGGCATGCCCTGGCACACCTCGTCCCGGTGGCAGTAATGTCTAGTGACTCTGTTAGAAAAGCTAGGGAGAAACCGTCTGCAAAATGGGGTAAGTTGACTGCTGAGTCATTAAAGTTTGGGGATTCCCCAGTACCAAAAGGTTCAAAGAGGAGGTTGGCAGAGAAGATGATGAAGCTGGAAGGTGTCTTTTCTACTGATGAGTTTGATGTAGGTTGTTCCAAGAGCACACACCATACTATTAGGGTGACCAAGAACACCCCGTTCAGAGAGCGACTGGCCCCTGCAGAGGTGGAAGACGGTCAGTTGAAGGAAGCGGGATCATCACTGAGTCTTGAAGTCTCCATGCAACCCCAACAGCAGTGGCCAGGAAGAAGAATGGGAAGGTACTGATGTGTGTGGGCTATAGGACTCTGAACAGGGGCACCGTCCCCGACCAGCATATGGCCCCAGAGGTTGAAGATGCGCTGGTCTGCCTGAATAGTGCGAAGTGGTTCAGTGTGCTGGATTTGAGGAGTGGATATTACCAGATCACCATGAGTGAGGCTGACAAAAAGAAAATGTCCACTGGAATTCTTCGAGTTCAAACGGATGCCCCAGGGCATATCGGGAGCTCCTGCAAACTTCCAGCGTGTCATGGAGAAAACGGTGGGGGATATGAACTTGCTTGAGATATTGGTGTATCTGGATGACCTCATAGTGCTCGGGTCCATCTTGGAGGAACATGAAGCTGCTGGGCTGCCTGAAAGCTGAAGGGTTAAAACTTTCCCTGGACAACTGCCAGTTCTGCAAGATGTCTGTCAGCTATGTTGGGCACATAATCTCATGGGATGGGGTAGCTACATCCAGCTAGGATCGAGGCAGTTACCACTTGGCCAAGACCCCAGACTTTGAGCGCTCTGCGCTCATTCCTCGGGTTCTATGGTTACTATCAAAGGTTTGTAGAGAGTATCCTAGACCTTCGGAGCATTTTGGAACGAGGTGGGATATGAAATATGAAGAGGCCTTTCAGGTGCTGAAGGAGCTGCTGATCCAGGCACCTGTGCTGGCTTTCACAGACCCACAGTTGCTGTACGTACTGCATACGGATGCTAGCAGGGAGGGCTTAGGGGTTGTCTTGTATCATGATCAAGACATCGGGCTGAGGCCTGTTGCATTTGTCAGCCAGAGTTTGTCGCCCTCTGAGAAAAACTATTCCAGGCACAAGTTGGAGTTTCAGGCATTAAAATGGGCTGTGGTGGAAAATTTGAATGACTACCTCTATGGTGCCAAGTTTGAGGTGAGGACGAACAACCCCCTAACTAATATTCTGAACTTGGTGGTTGACGTCGTTGTCTGCCTATAATTTCAGCCTGAAGTACCAGCCAGGAAGCAGAAACATTGATGCTGATGCTATGTCCTGACGTGCGCAAGAAGGACTGGACAGGGACAAAGAGTGGGAGAGCATTCCTGCCTCAGGGGTGAAAGCCATGCGTCAGTTTGCCATCATGGTGAAGGCAGAGGGAGGGCAAGGACAGGATCCAGCGATAAATCAATTGGGAGTGTCTGATGGTGTCATTCCACAAGCTTACTGTATCCTGACTGCTCTGAAGACAAACCAGTTACCGGAATTGAGTCCTGGGGAAGTAGCAGCTGCTCAGCGAGATGACCCATTTGGTCAGCGGTTGAAAAGGGAGACTTGGCCCAAGCCAGAACAAAACACACTGCAGTGCCTCCATTACGGAGAGAATGGCCCAGCTTGGAGTTGAGGAACCAGATCACATCACCTCCGGACCGGCCTCGGCATTTCCAGCTGGTTCTGCCTGAGAAGTATTGGAGGGTTGTGTTCACCTCATGATGATTCTGGACATTTGGGGGTTGAAAGGACCTATGGATTGCTCAGAGATCGGTTCTACTGGTCCCGAACGCAGGTGGAGGTTGAAGAGTACTGCAAGTTGTGCATTCGACACATATGGAAAAAGAGGGCTGCTTTGTTGTCCCACTTGAGGAGTGTGTATGGATTTCCTGTCAATAGAGCCAGATGTCTGCCACATGGCGAATGTCTTAGTCATCACGGATCACTACACTAGATATGCACAGGCTTTCCCTACCAAGGATCTGCGCAAGTTGACTCTATGGTTAAGAAGACGTAATTGGCCTTCATTAACCGTGGGATTAAGTTTAAGAGCCGAGAGGTAATGTTACAGCTATATAGGACCCTGGTCAGACCCCACTTGGAGTACTGTGCTCAGTTCTAGTCAGGAAGGATGTGGAAACTATAGAAAGGATGCAGAGGAGATTTACAAGGATGTTGCCTGGATGGGAAGCATGCCTTATGAGAATAGGTTGAGTGAACTTGGCCTTTTCTCCTTGGAGTGGCGGAATATGAGAGGTGACCTGATAGAGGTGTATAAGATGATGAGAGGCATTGATCGTGTGGATAGTCAGAGGCTTTTTCCCAGGGCTGAAATGGCTAACATGAGAGGGCACAGTTTTAAGGTGCTTAGAAGTAGGTACAGAGGAGATGTCGGAGTACATTTTTTTACGCAGAGAGTGGTGAGTGCATGGAATGGGCTGCCGGCGATGGTGGATACGATAGGGTCTTTTAAGAGATTCCTTGATAGGTACATGGAGCTTAGAAAAATAGAGGGCTATGGGTAACCCTACGTAATTTTAAAGTAAGTACTTTTTAAAGTGAAGTAAGTAAGTAAGTACAAGTAAGTACACAGCATTGTGGGACGAAGAGCCTGTATTGTGCTGTAGGTTTTCTATGTTGTAAGGATCAGAGGGTGTCCATGGTGGCCAAAGTGTTATGGGAGAAGTATTTCAGTTATTATGGCCCCCTCAGGTGGATACACAGTGATCAGGGATGGGATTTTGAGAGTAGGCTCATACATGAGTTACTGGGCATGCTCAGTCGAGAAGTCGAGGACTGCGCCTTATCATCTGCAGGGTGATCCCCAGCCAGAGAGGTTTAATTGGACCTTGCTAGACGTGCTTGGAAGCTTGGAAATCAGCAAGAACAAGTAGAGTCAACACATTGGACATCTGGTTCACTGCTCCAACTGTATATGAAATGAAGCTACCAGATACTCACCATATTATCTGATGTTTAGGAATGAGGTGAGGTTACCCATCGACCTTTGTTTTGGGACTGACGAGGAAGTCCTACCACCGAAGAATTATCTGAAGTATGTGTCTGATATGAGAAGGGAGCTGAAAAAGGCTTATGAATTTGCTGAGGCCGTGGCTGCCAAGCAGATTCAAGGAAATAAGAGGAGGTATGATCAAAAGGTTAGATTTTTCCAAACTCTTGCCAGAAGACAGGCTACCTGGAAAGTGTAAGTTGGCTGACTACAGGGCAGGTGCGCCATATGTGATGGGGAGTCAGATGCCAAACATATCAGTTTTCCGGGTGAAACCAGAGGATGGGAATGGGCCTGTCAAGAGTCTCCAGTGGAACTACCTTCTACCTCTGGGACAAGAGGTGTGGGTTGACCTAGAGTCTGACCTGGACACCACACCTTGTAAGTGAACTCTGCAACGACCAACAGGAGAGATTAGACCAGCCCCTACCCCTGAATCAGATAAGGACTCGGAGGATGAAGAAATGGAGGTGTGGTATATGCTGCCTTTTGCTAGCTCCCCATTGATTGATGAAGTAGCTCCCAACCTTTCTTACGCCGTCAGGTGAAATCAGGGTGTGGAGCGTGGAGAGACTGGGTTTCAGTGGGATCATGAAAGGGATGAAGTGGGGTTCAGCCAAGTGGCAGAGCAATCCGAGCTGCAGGACATGAGTGATAGACAGGGGGAGGCCTCGTCATGTAGACCAGAAGTATCCCAAGGAGAGTCTGAACCTGAAGAAGTTGATGACGGATAAGGAGGTCTCAAAGAATCAGGAGACCACCAGTTAGGCTGGCCTACATAGCACCAGGGGAACAGGGTGAGCTATGTCACTGTCATTTACACCTAGGTTGGACTTTGTGCTTTGTATGAAGGGGTGGCAGATTATCTCAATGTCATGACTAATTTTGGTGAGGGGAGAGGGTAACACCCTGGGAAAGGTTTCACTGCTAATGCAATGGTCTTTCTGTAGAAACAGTGTTTGGGTTTTGGTTAGAGATAACGGGTGCTTTGGAATGTGAGCCATCCGATGAAGGGAATGTGTTTTCGTGTTTTGTGCCTGACACCAGTGCAAACTGGGTCTTTTATTAGCAGGAGATGAAAGGAGAAGATGCCAGAGAGAAGAGGTCATAGAACTCGACCCGGAGCAGGACCATGATCTGAGGATGCCCGGGGCGATTGAAGGA
This sequence comes from Hypanus sabinus, assembly GCF_030144855.1. Taxonomy (NCBI): domain Eukaryota; kingdom Metazoa; phylum Chordata; class Chondrichthyes; order Myliobatiformes; family Dasyatidae; genus Hypanus; species Hypanus sabinus. The sequence continues at coordinate 1,992,339 of NC_082731.1, read as the reverse complement.
GGATCGACGAAGGGGATACCGTGAGCTCCAACTTGTGCACATTCAACTGTTTCACTAAAATGGGCTCTTTTCTTTTTTTTGCTTTTTCTTTACTAACCATTTATTCAAATTAAGAATTATAAAACTAAATTGTTTAATTGTATACAGTCTACCGTCTGTTATTTCCTGGTACTTATTTGTAACAGGGTAACACATCACGCAGCATCCACACAAACAGGGGGTTTCAGCGTGGGCTTACACGTCAATCTCACACATTTGGCGGAGCCAGAGATTGTCTTTGCTAGACCTAAGTAGCTGACGGAACCAGTGTTATTCAGTGAAAGATCCATCTGCACCTGTACTGTACCCCAGTGATATACAGTGACAGACCCATCCCAACCAGTAATATAGCTTGCAATATCTGATCCCTGAACACTACCATTCCAGGAACCTCCTTCTCACTCTGGAAATCAGCTGCCTCTCGCTACTGCATGATTCTGCCCTTGAAAATAACCTTTTCAAATATCCACATGCTCACCTTCAGAGAATCCAGCAGGTCTTCAACAAGAATGAGCCGGCGGAGGTGGTTGACAGTGCTGGTCAGGTAAGACACCAATGTTTCTGAAGATTTCCGTAATTGCTCCTGGGTGAAGCTGATGTCCAAATCAAGGTAACTCCTGTGCAGAAGGAGGGGTATGCAGAAATGTGAGAGGCTGGTGAGGCAGTGTGAGGCAGTAGAAGTGTGTTGGAGGGGAATGGATGAAAGATAGGATGGAAGAGAGAGGGGGGAGGATGGGGAGAGAGAGGAGAGTGGGTGAGAAGGGAAGCCAAGAGATGGGGTAGAGAGACAGGTAGGGAGAGAGATGGGGAGAGAAAGGGAAAGAAAAGGCAAAGGGTGATAGAGTTAGCGAGAGGAAGGGAGAGAGACAAAGGGGAACAGTGGTGAAGGGGAAAGCGAAAAGGTCAAAGAAAAAAAAGAAATAGAGATGAACAGTTAAAAGATAGAAACACGTGAGTAGAGAAAAGATGAGAAAAAAGTGATTGAGACAAAGACACAGAGAGAGGAAAGTACATAGACAATGCAGGTGAGAGCAGGGGAAAAGGTAAGGGATAGTGAAAAACACAGTAGGAGACAGAGACAATTGAGAGGGAGAAGAGGAGGCATAAGTAGGTGTAGAGAGAGTGGTGAGGCAAGGAGAAGCTGAGAGATGGAGAAGTCCAGGTGAGGGAGAGAAGAGAGGAGAGCAGCCACTTGCATAAGACACTGGAGGACGGGAGGGGAATTAGGTGTATCTGGAGAGCAATAGGAGCCAAACCCCCAGGAGTGGGAAACCAAAGACCCCTAAATCTCAAGTGACGGTCAGTGCTGGGACCCAGCCCTGTTAGCTTCCCTGATCTAAGGCAAATGTCTTGTAAAATATTACAAATACGACCACTAGAACAACAATCTAGTTTGACCATTAATGAAACCGGTCTGACAGCGGGCATTCAAATCAATTTTTTTCCACTTTTGAGAAGGGTTTAGTTCTGTAGTTTTGAGCTGGGTTCGATGAAAACAAATCTCAATCCAAATCTGTGGAGAATCTGACACTGGAAGATGATTGGGAAGGTGCAAGAAAACCATATCCTTATCCTTGGATGGGGGGAGTCAAGAACAAGGGACACAGCCTGATCATCGGAGACTTGCTCCCTGGGGTTTGAGTCCAAAAACCCTGATGTCACTGGTTGGGCCAATTGTTGCAGTCTATTCCAAATTCCACCCACCTCCTCCTACAGCAGGAGGTTATGAGGATCTTGCCAGGAGTTTTCTAATTTGGTGTTACTGACAGACAACAACAACCATGCATTTTACATCAGTAAAACCAATGAATTCATTGGGGACTTCAGGATGGAAAGTTGAGGGAACCCACAGCCACATCTTCAACAGATCAGCAGTGGAAAAGGTGAGCAGTTCAATTGCCTGGGTGACACCATCTCTGAAGATCTATCATGGGTCCAACATATTGCTGCAATTACAAACCACCTTACAAAGGTGACAACACCATATTTCATGAGGAGTTTAACGACAATCAAAGACAATCGCAAATTTCAGCAGATGTGCTGTGAAGAGCATTCTAACTGGCTATGTCACCATCTGCAATGGAGGGGCCACTGCACAGAATCAGGAAAAGCTACAGAAAGTTGTAAACTCAGCAGCCCCATCTTGGGCACTAGACTCCCCAGCACTGAGACCACACCTTCGAAAGGTGATGCCTCAAAAAGGCAGCATCCATCATTAAGAACACCCATCACCCAGTGTGCGCCCTTTTCTCATTGCTATTGTTACACCCTGGGAAAGGTTTCACAGCCAATGTATTGGTTTTTCTGTAGCAGCAGTGTTTGGGTTATTGCTAGAAATAATGAGGGCTTTGGAATGTGCGCCATCCAATGAAGGGAGTGTCTTTTTCTTGTTGTGTGCATGAGAACAAGGTGATCTGGGCCTTTTGTTTGCTGAGAGAAGAAGAGAGAAGACTCCAGAAACGAGGGGTCATAGACAGCAGGTTGGAGTGGACTTGAAGTGGGGCCGGAAGTTGACAAAGCCCAGGGAAATCGATGGAGGACCAACGTAAGGGAAACCGTGAGCTCCAACTTGTGCACATTAGACTGTTTCATTAAAATGGACCCTTTTTGTTTTTCTCTACTAACCCTTCAGTCAAATTAAAGCTAAATTGTTCAATTTCATATGGTGTACTGTCTGTTATTTCGTGATAGTGATTTGTAATGGGGCAACAGATCATATAACATCCACACAAAAAGAGGTTTTGCACCTCAGATTTCACAAGTTTGGCGGGGTCAGAGACGGTCTTCCTAGACAAATGCCGCCGGCCAAACCTGAGGGTTACACTACCATCAAGGAGGAGTGACAGAAGTCTGAAGACATGGAGGAACAGCTTCTCCTCTACCATTAGATTTCTGAATGGACAATGAGCCCATGGACACAATCTCACTATTATTCCCCTCCCTTTTAAGACCATAAGACATAGAAGCAGAATTAGGTTATATGGCTCATCGAGTCTTCTCCACCATTAAGTCTTGGCGGATCCTCTTTTCCCCTCCTCAGCCCCACTTCACAGCTTTCTCCCCATAACCTTTGTTGCCATGTCATCAAGAACCTATCAATCTCAATGACCTGGCCTCTACAGCTGCCTGTGATAATAAATTCCACAAATAAACCACCCTCTGGCTAAAGAAAATTTTCTGCATCTCTGTTTTGAATGGATGCCCTCTATCCTGAGGCTGTGCCCTCTTGTCCTAGACTCCTCCACCATGGAAAACATCCCTTCCACATCTACTTTGTCCAGGCTTTTCAATATTCCAAAGGTTTCAATGAGATCCCCCCTCATCTTTCTCAATTTCAGCCAGTACAGTCCCAGAGCCATCAAAGGTTCCTCATACGATAACCCTTTCATTCCTGGAATGTGAACCTCCACTGATCCCTTTCCAACACCAGCACATCTTTCCTTAGATAAGGAGCCCAAAACTATTCACAATACTCAAGGTGAGGTGTCACCAGTGCCTTATAAAGCCTCAACATTACATCCCTGCTCTTGCATTTTAGACATCTTGAAATGAATGCTAACATGGTATTTCCCTTCCTCACCACTGACTCAACCTGAAAGTTAACTTTTAGGATGTTCTGCACAAGGACTCCCAATTCGCTTTACATATCAGATTTTTGGATTTTTTGCCCATTTAAAAAGTAGTCTGCACATTTATTTCTACAACCAAAGTGCATGATCATGCATTTTCCAACATTGTAACAATCTCCTAATTTGTCTAAGTCCTTCTGCAGCCTACCTGTTTCTTCAACACTACCTACCCCTCCACCAATCTTTGTACCAAATGCAAATGTGCCAACAAAGCCACCTATTCCATCAGCTAAATAATTCATACACAGCATAAAAGGAACTGGTCCTAACATTGATCCCTGTGGAACACCATTAGATACTGGCAGCCAACCAGAAACGGATCCTTTTATTCCCACTCACTGCCTCCTACCAATCAGCTAATGCTCTAACCATGCCAGTAACTTTCCTGTAACACCATGGGCTCTTAACTTGGTAAGCAGCAACATGTGTGGCACCTTGTCAAAGGCCTTCTGAAAATCCAAATGTACAACATCCACTGCATCCCCTTTCAATCCTACTTGTAATCTCCTCAAAGAATTCCAACAGGTTAATCAGGCAAGATTTTCCCTAAAGGAAACCACGCTGATTTTGTCCTATCTTGCCCTGTGTCACTAAGTACTCCATAACCTCATCCTTAACAATTGATTCCAACATCTTTCCAACCACTGAGGTCACGCTAACTGGTCTATAATTTCCTTTCTACAACTTTTCTCCTTTCTTAAAGAGTGGTGTGGCATTTGCAATTTTCCAGTCCTCTGGCACCATATCAGAGTCCAATGATTTTTGAAAGATCATTACTAATGTCTCTGTAACCTCTACTGCTACCTCTTTCAGAACCCTAGGGTGCAGTTCATCTAGTCTGGGTGATTTATGTACCCTTAGGTCTTTCATTTTTTTTGATTACCTCCCTTGTAATAGTAACTGCACTCACTTCTCTTCCCTCACACCCTTCAACACCTGACACTGCTGGTGTCCTCCACAGTGAAGATTGATGCAAAATACTCATCTGCTATCTCCTTGTCCCCTGTAATTATCTCAGTTTTAAAAAATTATTTTGTATTGCTATGTATCATGGCCACAAAACAACAAATTCTGTGACATTTATGACATGAAGTTTGTTGTTTTGCAGCAGCTTTACATTGCAAAGCATAATAATAAAAACTGCAAATTACAATAACAAGTATAAATAAAAACAAAAACTAAATTAAATAAGTTGTGCTAAAAGAGAGGGGAAAATACTGAGGTAGTTTTCATGGGTTCATTATCCATTCAGAAATCTGATGACAGAGGGGAAAAAGCTGTTCCTGAAATGTCTTCAAGCTCCTGTACCTTCTTCCTGATGGCCCTTTGAGGTATTGTCCTTTGAAGGTGCATTCCTGATGTTGGGGAGGCTAGTGTCCATGGTAGAGATGGCTGAGTTTACAACTTTCTGCAGTTTTTCCTGATCCCGTGCAGTGGCCCCTCCATACCAGATGGCGATGCAGCCAGTAACTCAAGCACGAGGCTCCGATCAGCCAACCGTTGTATCAGGTTAGGGGATGAGGGCAGGGTAGTAATGGTCTAACTGAACTTTGGAGGGGTTGAGTCCTGGGGATGGTACTCACTGGAATGGATGGACTTCCTGTGTTTTGTAGATCAGGTGTAAGATGGATGTGTAGAGTCGCAGACAGATGGTGACGGAGAGCACAGAGAGGGCCAGGTATGCCAGCACGCTGATACTGCTGAACTGGGTGAGGGAGAAGAGAGTGAGGATAATGGCACCGAATACGGTGCCTGTCTTCTTCACGTCCTCCCAGTACAGAAGATCAATTACTGCAGGATAAAAACGAGAGAGAAAAACATCAGTAAAAATTCACCACTAAATCAACATTCCACATAAACTGAAGCATTAACTCTACTTCTCTCTCTGCAGCTGCTGCCTGACCTGATGAGTGTTGCTAATATTTTCTCCATACCTTTCTTAATCCTGTATCAGTCAAAGTCATAGCAACTCTATTATTAAATATGTATATGGTACCATACACTCAATGTCCACTTTATTAGGTACACCTGCTTGTTCATTCAAATATCTTAATCAGCCAATCATGTGGCAGTAACTCAATGCATAAAAACATGCAGAAGTGGTCAAGAGATTCAGTTGTTGTCCAGACCAAACATCAGAATGGGGAAGAAATATGATCTAGATTACTTTGACTGTGGGATGATTGTTGGTGGTTGACAGGGTGGTTTGAGTATCTCAGAAACTGCTGATCTCCTGGGATTTTCAGTCTCTAGAGTTTCCAAAGAATGGTGTGAAAAACAAAAATCATTCAGAGTGGCAGCTCTGCAAGAATGAGCTCTGCTCGTATGTATCTCTGCAAGGCTGTAACTCAAAATGCAAGCTGGCGTTTTCAATTGAGGGTGGATGAAATTAGAATGAGAAGTTATATGTTAAGAGTGAAAAGTGAACTATTTAAGGAGAACTTCTTCACTCAGCAGGTGGTGCAAGTATGCAATGAGCTGACAGTGGAAGTGGTATTGTCAGGTTCAATTTCAACATTTGAAAGAGGTATGGATAAGTCTACGAATGAAAGTGGTATGAAGGGCTATAGTCCAGGTAGTTGATGGGAGTAGGCAGAATAACATTTCAGCATGAACTAGATGGGTTGAAGGACCTGTTTCTGTAATGTTGTGCTCTGACTCTATAGCTCATTCTTTCAGCCTCTGGAATCAATTTCTAACAAAGAGATCACAGCCACAAAACCATATAAACCATATAACCATATAACAATTACAGCATGGAAACAGGCCATCTCAGCCCTTCTAGTCCGTGCTGAACGCTTACTCTCACCTACTCCCACTGGCCTGCACTCAGCCCATAACCCTCCATTTCTTTCCTGTCCATATACCTATCCAATTTTACTTTAAACAACAATACTGAGCCTGCCTCTACCACTTCTACTGGAAGCTTGTTCCACACAGCTACCACTCTCTGAGTAAAGAAATTCCCCTTATGTTACCCTTAAATTTTTCCCCCCTAACTCTCAACACATGTCCTCTTGCTTGAATCTCCCCTACTCTCAATGGAAAAAGCCTATCCACGTCAACTCTATCTATCCCCCTCATAATTTTAAATACCTCTATCAAGTCCCCCTTCAACCTTCTACACTCCAAAGAATAAAGACCTAACTTGTTCAACCTTTCCCTGTAACTTAGGTGCTGAATCCCAGGTAACATTCTAGTAAATCTTCGCTATACTCTCTCTACTTTGTTGATATCCTTCCTATAATTCGGTGACCAGAACTGTACACAATACTCCAAATTTGGCCTTACCAAACCAAACCACCACACCAGCAGAACCACTCCCAACTAATGGTAGATGGAGCAGCCCCCACTTTGATTCGCTCTAGTTGTCCTCAAAGATTTGGGATCCACTGGTGCATGCAGCTATCAATCAAGATTTTGGGCTCAGGAGGAAGTCTGTGAATCCTATCCGCAGAGATGGTGGGATCTATGGACCCCAGTGGACTCTGCAGCTATCTGACCCCAAGTGAGAAGGGAGGGACCCAACCCACAGGAAAATGCAAAATATCAGCTGGGGAAGGCACTTCATCCCTTCAGACCACTCTGCTATTCCATAAAGTTCATGGCACAGTATTGCAATTTGTTTATTACTATCACGTACCAAAATACAGTGAAAAGCTTCTGTTTACATGTGATACATGAGCATATTGAGATAGTAAGAAGGAAAATTAAATAAGGAATAAAATGTTACAGAAAAGGGAATACAAACAGAAGTGCAAGGGCCACAATGAGGTAGACTGGGAGATCAAGAGTCCAGCATTTAGCAATGAGAAGTCCATTGGAGTGCCTGATAACAGTGGGATAGAGCTGTCTTTGAGCGGCTGATCTAATACTTAACTGCAAAGTTGAAAGTAAATACACTATCAAAGCAGGTGTACATGTCGCCATACGTATAGGTCAAGAGAGAAAGCTACTCACAGGTCTGTGTTTAAAATAGGAGTGTTCACATGCTTTCAGCAATTTTTTGCTCGACCCAGTCAAATTGGGATCGAGAGACACTACTCACAGGGCTGAGAATGAGATTTTTAAAATGAGCATTCATGGGCTTTCGGCATTTTTCGGCAGCCCAATCAAATTGCAATTCATTATCAAGGACATATGAAAACAAGGCAGGGGCAGGCCATTGTTGGAGTGGACTGGTGTTAGAGTGGGGAGTCTGGCTCATCAGAGTTAGGTGTGGTAAGTATCTGGTAAGTTTCGTCTTCTTCATTCTACCTCTGTTAGTGCATAGGTATTGTGTTGTGTTGTATTGTTTTGTTTGTGTGAGATGTGGGAATTCTGGGAGACCTCCAGCCTCCTGGATAACCGTATCAGCACCAGATGTACTGAGCTGCAGCTTTACAGAGGCGTGTTAAGGAACTGGAGCTGCAGCTCATATGGCAAACTGAGGAGGTGATAGATAGGAGCTGCAGGGAAGTAATCATTCCTAATTCCTACTGGGGGAAGCCATAGCGATCGGTTCTATGGCATGAGTCTGGTGTGACTCAAGGGAAGAGAAGAGAATGGCAGTAGTGATAGAGGATTCCATAGTTGGAAGAGTAGATACAAAATTCTGTGGATGTGAACCTGGCTGCCTACCAGGTTCCAGGATCAGGGATGTTTTGGATCAGGTCTATGGCATTATAAAGGGAGAGGATGAGCAGCTAGAAATCTTGGCACATTGTGGCACATAGATAGGAAAAGGGAGGAGGTCCTGAGGAGCGAATTTAGGGAGCTAGGTAGAAAGGTGAAAAACAGGACCTCCAGGGTAGTAATCTCTGGATTGCCGTCTGTGCCATGCACCAGTGAGGGTAAGAATTGGATGAACTGGCAGACAAATCTGTGGCTGAGGAATCAGTGCAGGGGGCAGGGTTTTAGATTTTTGGATCACTGGGATCTCTTTGGGGGAAGGTATGACCTATACAAGGAGACTGTCAGAAAGGACAGGCAGATGATAGGGCGAAACTATGCCAGTGTAACAGGGGCAAAAAATTGAAAAGGGTGATGAATACAGAACTGAAGGTGTTATATTTCAATGCACACAGTGTATGGAATAAGGTTGATGATTTTGTAACGCAGTTAGAGTTTGGCAGGTATAATGTTGTGGGCACCACTGAGTTGTGGCTGAAAGAAAATCATAGTTGGAAGCTTAACAACTTAAAGATACATGATTTATCAAAAAGACAGGCAGGTAGGCAGAGGAGGTGGTATTGCCTGTTGGTAAAAATGAAATCAAATCTTTAGAAAGAGGTGACATAGTATCAGAAGATGTGGAATACAGGTCTCCAAACAATAGCCAGGATGTGGGCTACAAATCATGATGGGAGATATAAAATGCATTCAAAAGGGAAATATTACGACAGTCATGGGGGATTTCAATATGCAGGTAGATTGAGAAAATCAGATTGGTATTGGATTCCAAGAGAGAGAGAATTTATAGAATGTCTACATTGTGGCTTTTTAGAGCAGCTAACCAGATTTGATTAGGGAACTTAAGATAAAGGACCATTAGAAGTCAGTGATTATAATATGATAGAATTCACCTTACAATTCACCTTGAGAGGGAAAAGCTAAACAGTATTATAGTGGGGTAAAGAGAACTACAGAAGCATAGAGGGTAGTTGGCCAACCTTGATTAGAAGGAGACACTAGCAGGAATGACAACAGAGCAATTAATACTGGAGTTGCTGAAGCAATTCAGAAGGTGCAGGATAGATACATCCTAAAGAAGAAATATTCTAAAGGCACAATGAAACAACCAAAAAGTAGAAAAGAGGGCATATAATAGAAAAAAAGTTAGTGGGAAGTTATAGGACTGGGAAGCTCTTAAAAACCAATAGAAGGCAACTAAAAAATCCACAAGGAGCAAAAAGATGAAATATGAAGTTAAGATTACCAAATGTTATTCCAGACATAAAAAGTGTAAAAGAAGGTGAGAATAGATATTGGATTGATGGAAAATGATGCTGGAGGTGTAGTAATGGGGACAAGGAAATGACAAACAAACTGAATATGTATTTTGTACCGGTCTACACTGTGGAAGATACCAGCAGTATGCCAGTTTGAGGGGGCAGAAGTGAGTGCAGTTTCTATTACTAGGGAGAAGGTGCTTGGGAAGCTGAAATGTCTGAAGTTAGTTAAGTTATGTAGGCCAGATGGACTAGACCAGAGGGTTCTTAAAGAGGTAGCTGAAGAGATTATTGAAGCATTAGTAATGATCTTTCAAGAATTTCTAGATTCTGGCTTCATTCCAGAGGACTGAAAAATTGCAAGTGAGGTACTCAGAAGAAAGGAAATTATAGGACAGTTGTTGGGGAGATGTTGGAGTCAATTGTTACAGATGTCTCAGGCTACTTGGAGGCACATGATCAAATGGGGCAAGGTCAGCCTGGTTTCTTTAAGGGAAGAATTCCAACAAGTTTGTCAAGCAAGATTTTTAAGGGAAAATCTTGCTTAACAAACCTGTTGGAATTCTTTGAGGAAATAACACGCAGGATAGACAAAGGAGAATCGGTTGATGTTGTGTACTTAGATTTTCAAAAAACCTTTGACAAGGTGCTAAACATGAAGCTGCTTAGCAAGATAAAAGCCCGTGGTATTACAGAAAAGATACTAGCATGGATAGAGAATTGGCTGATTGGCAAGAGGCAAAGAGTGGGAACAAAGGGAGCCTTTTATGATCGTGACTAGTGGTGATCCACAGGGGTTAGTGTTGGGACCACTTCTTTTTACATTGAGTGTCAATAATTTGGATGAGGGGATTGATGCTTTGTGGCCAAATTTGCAAAAAATATGAACATTATGAACATAGATGGAGAGGCATGTAGTATTGAGGAAACGGGGGGGGGGGCTACAGAAGGTCTTAATACAGATTAGGAGAATGGTCAAAGAAGTGGCAGATGGAATACAGTGATGGGAAGTATATGGTCATGCGCTTTGGTAGAAGGAATAAAAATGTGGACTGTTTTCTAAACAGGGAGAAAATTCAAAAATCTGAGGTGCAAGAGGACTTGGGAGTTCTTGTGCAGGATTCTCTAAAGGTTAACTTGCATGTTGAGTCAATTATGAAGAAGGCAAATGCAATGTTAGTATTAATCTTGGGAGGACATATAAACAAGGATGTATTGCTGAGGCTTTAAATAGCATTTGTGAAGCCTCACTTGGAGTATTGTGAGCAGTTTTGGGCCCCTTATCTAAGAAAAGATTTGCTGACATTGGAGAGGGTCCAAAGTAGGGTCACGAAAATGATTCTGTGATTAAAAGATTTATCATATGAGGAGCACTTGATGGCTCTGGGCCTGTACTCACTGGAATTTAGTAGAACAGGGGGACTTCAGTGAAACCTACCAAATGTTGAAAGGCTAAGACAGACAGACAGACATACTTTATTGATCCCGAGGAAAATTGGGTTTTGTCACAGTTGCACCAACCAAGAATAGTGTAGAAATATAGCAATATAAAACCATAAATAATAATAAGTAAGTTATGCCAAGTGGAAATAAGTCCAGGACCAGGCTATTGGCTCAGGGTGTCTGACACTCCGAGGGAGGAGTTGTAAAGTTTGATGGCCACAGGCAGGAATGACTTCCTATGCCACTCAGTGTTACATCTCGGTGGAATGAGTCTAAGACAGAGTGAATGTGGAGAGGATGCTGCCTACAGTGAACCAAAGGGCACAACCTCAGAATAAAGGGGTTCATTTAGAATGGAAATGATGACAAATTTCTTTAGGCCGAGGATGGTGTATCTGTGGAAGATAGGTCATTGAGTGCTATTAAAATGGTGGTTGATAGATTTTTGATAAGTCAATGCGGAGAAGGCAAGAAAATAGGATGGAGAAGGAAATGGATCAGCCATGATCAAATGGTGGAGCAGTCTCAGTAAATACAATATTCATGAAAGATTACATCTAGCAGGACAAACAATTGATGCAAAAAAAACTGTGCAAATACAAAAGAAATGGGAAATTAATAAAAAAGCAATAAAGATTAAGAGCATGTGAGGGAGTGTCTTCGAAATTGAGTCCAGATAATATGTGAACATTTCAGTGATGAGGAGAGTGAAGTTATCCACTCTGCTTCAAGAGCCTGATATTGGAGGAGAATTAACTGTTCCTGTACCTGGTGGTGTGGGTCCTGAGGCTCCTGTACCTTCTTCCTTAAGGAATCAGTGAGAAGATAGCATGGCCTGGATGGTGGGGATCATTGATGATGGATGCTGCTTTCTTGCAGCAGCACTGTTTGTAGATGTGCTCAATGGTGGGGAGGGCTTCACCCATGATGGACCTGGGTTTACTGACTACTCTTTATTGGCTTTTCCATTCAAGGGCATTGTTATTTCTGCACCAGGCCATGATGCAGACAATATTCCACCATGCATCTATATATGTTTGTCTACATTCTCACCTACCACTGGAAACCTTTCTCACTTATTGAGTATTGATCCCCCTGTACTTTAAAGATATTCAAAGACTCTATTGTTAACAACCTTGATGGGAGTTCCAAAGACTCCCAATTGTCAGAGAAACAAAAGTCTGAGGTGACATCTCAGACTGAAATGGGGATTGGTTATTGCTAAACATTGACCCCTGGTTCTAGATTCTCCCACAAGTAGAAGTACCCTCTCCACTCCCAGCATCACAGGGTGGGAATTCTTAGCAGGTACATGTCTAACAAGCAAAGTCCATTCCCGCCAATCAACCATATTTAGAGGCGCTAAGTAGAAGGAGCTGCCACAAAGACCCAGACTGTGGAATTGAATTTGTGGACTGGAGCTCAATTGGTAACTTTCTCCCTAACCTATGGCTTCACATCCCAATCCAGGAGAAGGAGCACAAGAAATCCAGGCCAGAACTTCAGAACTGCACTGGAGAGCTACATTCCTAGAGAAGGCGTCTCACAGAGAAGATTTTTTTGTATTGATCAGACTTACTTATTTTAGCTTCTATTGTGAGTTTGGAAGCATTTCAGACCATCAAGTCCATGTCAACACTCATTGACCAAATTTTCCACTTACTTTGTCTGTTGTCCATTCCTTTTTGCATTTACCTCTCCCCAACCCCTACTACCCACCTAGACCAGGGATAACTTATAGGGAATAATTACACTACCAACATATCTTTGGGATGAGGAAAGAAAGCAGGAATACCATACAGTCACAGGAAAAACAAGAGAACTCCACACAGATAGCTCTGGAAGCCAAGACCAAACCTAGTCACTGGAAATGTAAGGCAACAGATCCACACTTTCCAATGGACATTAAATATTGCAGTCTCCTGAGGAGATCTCTCCAGCGCCGTGTCAATACAAAACCTTGGCACTAAAATAAATGAGAAACTGCTGGAGGACCTCAGTGGGTCAGGCAGCATCAGTGGGGGGAAAACAGACAATCTACCTCTCAATTCAAGACAAAAGGTCTTGACTCAAATTGATTTCTCAGTTTGAGACAAAAGTTCTTGATTCAAATTGATATCTTAGTTTGAGACAAAGGTTCTTGACTTAAATTGTTGTCTGTCCATTTCCCCTCACAGAGCAGTTTAACCTGATGTGTTTCTTCAGCAGATAGTCATTTACTCCAGATTCCAGCATCTGCAGCCTCTTGTGTCTCCACCTTGATGCTGCTGTGGGATAAGACCAGAAGAGACAGAAGCAGAATATTCTGCCATTGAATCATGGCTGGTTTTGTTTTTCTTTTTTCAACACAATCATTCTCTCACCTTCTTTCCAAAACCCTTAACCCTTTGCCAATCAAGAACTGTCCAACTTTTGACTTAAATACCCCCAATGACTCGGCCTCAAAAGTCCTCTGTGGCAATTAATTCCACACACTCACACCTTCTGGCTGAAGAAATTCCTCCTCACCTAAATTCTAATGGGATGTTCCTTTATTCTGAGTCTGTGCCATCTGGTCCTAGATTCTCCCACTAACAGGAACACCCTCTCCATTTCCACTCTATCCAGGCCTTTCAGCATTCCTGGGATCTTGCCATGTTCTATATGAGCATGCAACATAAGTTACCTCACTGGCTGCAGAGCATGTTGGGAGGTCAAAGAGAAGGAAATATGTTCAGTGGACACCATGGTAACATAATGGTTAGCTTGATGCTATTGCAACTCAGAGCATTGGAGTTCGGAGTTCAATTTCAACATCCTCTGTAAGGAGTCTATATATCCCCCTCATGGAACGAGTGGGTTTCCTCTGGGTGCTCCGATTTTCTCCTGTTTAGTAATTCAATTGGTCAACATAAACTGTGCTGCGATTAGACCAGGGTAAAGTCGAGGTGTTGCCGGGTGGTGTAGCTCAAAGGGCTGATTCTAATAAATAAATAGTAGTGATAATGTAATCACGCCTTTCAGAGTCAAGTTCTCTGCATCCAGTTTCACCAGAGGATCCTTCGTAACTCAAGCCTTGAGACCTCTGGGACTGAATATCTGGTTGAGGGCGGTGTTTTGAATTAGGAGCTATGATTAGCCTGGTCACTGGGGCAACAGCTGGGGCTTGGATGCTGGCATGACAGCTGATCCAGATCGGGTTGCAACGAATGGGATAAGCTTCCACCAGGCCAGCACAGATGGAGAGAACAGTGAGAGGCGCAGCAAGGGAAATGAAAAGACAGAAAAAAGCACCATCATAGGCGATTCTACTCAATGAGAAACCCTGGGTTGGCGCAGTGGGGAAGCATGATCACCACTAGCAACACCCCCACCCCCTGCCCCAGGTGTCTGCGGCAGGTTGGAACGAGCCGACAGCCAAATATACTGCTTTTGCCAGGACTGACCTCCCCAAATCGAGTTGTGCCCCTGTACTACAGTTCCCCAAAGTCCAGCAGATAGGAGCCATGAGGGAGAACTGACCTTTCCATCCCATCTCTGCACTGCCTTTCTTCGGCCCGTGGTCTCCAGGAGCAGCTCCAGAGGACAGACAACGTCTGCCAGTGGCTGGGACTGAGAACCTGTACGGAGACTGCCTCCCCACTTCCCCCCCCCCCCACCTCGCCAGGGCATGTTAACCCCTTCTGATCCAAGACTCCTCTCAGTGCAAATGCTCACAGCCAAGGCTGAGGTGTCTCATTTCTATAGCATCTCTCTTACATCCACAGGTTGTTTGCAACAGAGTAAGAAAACATTGGTCAGGCAGCACGCATGGGGGGGAGAGAGAAAGCACTGAAGTTTCAGTTTAGTGACACTTTGTCACTGAGAATTCACATTAGATTATTCCAGTTTTCAACATCAAACAATAATTCTATTTCTGTCTGTCCACAGACACTGCCTGGCTTGCTGAGTACTTCCAGCACTTTTTCACAGGCAGTTGGTTATGCTTCATATCTGCAAGATGATTGGAATTTTAATGCCCCACATTCATCACCTTCGCATTTAATCAACTCACTCCAACAGACTGTAATAACCATAGTAACAGGTTACCGTGTTACAAGACGCAATCTCCATTGGACTATGATAACCATGGTAACAGGTTACCATGTTACAAAACGCAACCTCCATCAGACTTCAATAACCATAGTAACAGGTTACCATGTTGCAAAACGCAATCTCATCGGTCTACAATAACCATGGTGACAGATAACCATGATCACAGCCTGATCTCCACCAGATTGCAGTTATCATAATTAGTTACCATGGAGCCATCCCATTTCCCTCATCAGATAGCAGTTAACATGGTCTGAGAGACAGAGATCTATTTGCCAACCTGGCTCTGTGAATGAGGGGTTAAACTCTTCTCAATAGGGCAGGCAAGGAAGAAAGGACCGGGCAGGAGGCGTTCAGTTCCCTCCCTGGAGAGGCAAATGAAGCAGGGTGACAGACTGTAGCAACACCACAGGAAAAGAGGCCTGAAGCAGGCAAGGAGAGCTGAACTGGATTAGTCGATCTCAGGGGAACTCCCACCTGTTTCCCAGGTTCTTGGCCCCTCCCTCAGCAGCCAGTATAAACTCTCTGTCAAATGGTCCTGTCAATGCTGTGTCCTCTTGTCTCCGCTCCTCCCTGTTAGTTTCACCTCCCTAGCTTCAATCATTCCACTGCACCTTCTTTCATTAACTGTAAAACCCCCTCCAGCGTTGCAGCAGTTCCTGCCCCACTGGTTGGTGACCCTCCCTTGTTCTCTCCCTGACTCTGCCTCATCACCCCCTCCCAGCCTTTGCCTTGTCTGTCTCTACCTTTGTGGGCATCGCTCTCTCACTGTCTTTTTCTTTCTTTATTTCTCTCTCCCACTTTTCTCTAATATTTTCTCATGAGATTATCTGCTACCCCCTACATCTCTCTGTCTCCCTGTCTCTTTTTCTGCTGTCCTCTTTGTTCTATTCCCCCTTTTTCCTTGTACCTGCCTGTTTCTTTCTGACTCACCTTGTGTCAGTCTCTTCCTTTCTTTCCCTGTCTCTCAATCCCATCTCTCTTACTATCTTTGTGTTTTACTGTTTCTCATTCACTCCATTTTTCTCTATTTTCTTACCATCTCTGTGCTACCTCATCTCTTTCCTTGTTTGTGTGTCTCACTTTCTCACTGACAGAATATTGTCAGTCTCTCTTTCCTTCACCCTCTCCTTATCAGTTTCTCTCTCTCTGCTTCCTTTTTCCTTCCCCTCTCTCCTCCCCCTCTTGCATTTCCCTCTCTCCCTCTCACCCGTCCTTCCTCCTCTATCCCACCCCTCCCCCTCTCTCCATGTCTCACACTCCCTGCGCCTCTCTCTTTGTTCTGTGGCTCCCTTTGTCTCAGCTTCCCCAACCATCTGTCCACACCATTCACCATGAGTAGCACTCCATACCCTTTTCCCTATGAAGGATCGAGTTCCACACGCTCTCCATCCCGGGACACTCGGATCGGACCTCCATTGGCAGTTTTGGGTGCTGCAGTGGAAGCTCTCTGGGCAGGGCTGGGGTTGTAAATCTCCCTCCTGATGCTGGGGCTGACCCAGACCAGCCAGCTTTGAGAATGCTGCAGTATCCTCTGCCACCAATCAGGTCGCAGATGGAGTGTTGCCTGGCAACATCCTTCTTCCAATGACGTAACCCTTTCAGTGCTGCAACTTTTTTTTCTTTGATTCTCAGAACATCAGTGTAATAGTGTATTTGGCCATGCTGTCCATCGTGGCTAGGTTTGGGATCTTCAAAAGAGCTCCACAGCACAGAAACAGGCCACTCAGCCCAACTAGTCCATGCCAACCACGATTCCCATCTAAGCTAGTCCTATTTGCTTGCATTTGCCCCATATTTCTCCAAACCTTTCACATCCATATACCATCCAAATACCTTTTCAATGTATACCTGCGTCAACTCACTCCATATACTGACCACCCTCTGGGAGAGAGAGTTGTCTCTCAGGTTCCTATTAAATCTTTCCCTCTCACTCTAAACTCTAAAATTGGATAGGTATATGGACAGGAAAGGAATGGAGGGTTATGGGCTGAGTGCGGGTCAGTGGAACTAGGTGAGAGTTAGCGTTCGGCACGGTCTGGAAGGGCCGAGATGGCCTGTTTCCGTGCTGTAATTGTTATGTGGTTTTATATGGTTTATATGTATAATAGAGTTGTAGAGCTGGGAAAATGAGCACTCAGCTCAATTTGTCTATGCCAAACAAGGTGCCAGTTATCTTTTGTAACTTCTAAACATAAAACTAATTGAAAGGAAAACATGGAGTGGGGGATAACATGTCTGCTTTGGTCTTACTTTAGTGATGTGGTGGTGTATTGAGGCATGCCATTCATGTACTTTGTACAGATAACCCACAACAAATCATGCAAAGAAAGCTCAGCCAACAATAGTATTGAAATATTAAATACACTACACTCCCCCCTTTCTTACTCTTGTGGAATAATGCCTTTCCCTGACTTGGTGGGGGGGGAAATGGGAGGGTCTTCTATTGACAGGAGAGACGTGGCTGTGAGACAATCTCAGGTTCTGGGGGCTCCTCCATGGTTGACTCCAAGTCTTCAGAAAGTGTTTCTGACAGCTCTGGACATTTCCTCCTCCAACAGTTGACTCTTCTCTCCTCTACTGATCAATTGTCTGGCAAAACCCACATGCATTCCCTGCCAGGGTAGTGCAGGCCACCCTAGGGATGGAGAGACACTGCCCCTGACATTTTCTAGATGTGCTGGCATCCAAAAAGGTACATGGCAAGCTGTTCAATGTGCTGATCAGTCCCAGGGCACCAGACTAAGCTTTGAACCAACGCTTTCACTTTGACCATGCCTAGGTGACCAGCATATATCTCCACCAACACTTCAGCTTTCAGCTTGGATGATACAACAACTCTCAATCCCCACATGAGGCAACTGGAGATCCGGGAGATGGTAAAAATGGGGGAACCAGAATTTCTGCTGCATTTTCCAGCCATTTTGCATTGCCACGTAGACCTGAGATGGTGTAGGGTCTTTTCTGGTTTCCCTCTGGTTCTTCTGTGCTGTAACAGAGAGACTTTTGATTTTGTGTTAGGGAGAATGCATCAAGAGGAGTGTAAATTTTACAGATATTTCCTTTTCCAAGGGGTAAAGGGACAATCCATCAGCATTTCTATGACTCTTTTGAATTTAATCCTCCAAGAAGGTGTTATTAGTGGAATACCCTTCTGTGGACTGAAAATGGATACTAGTGATTCATGATCAGTAATGAGGGTAAATTCTCTCCCATACAAGTTTTCATTGAAACATTTTACACCCCAAACAGGCAGCGATTCAAATAGAAAGAGGAGAAATGGGCTAAAAATTCTATATCTGAATGCACGAAGTGTCAGAAATAAGGCAGATGAGCTTGAAGCTCAGGTGTGAATGGGTAACTATGATGTTGGGATAACAGAGACATGGCTGCAGGGAGATCAGACCTGGGAAATGAATGTACAAGGGTATACGTGCTATCGTAGGGACAGAAATATGGGCAGAGTGGGTGGGGTGGCCCTGTTGGTGAGGAATGAGATTCAGTCCTTTGCAAGTGGGGGACATAGGATCAGGAGAAGTAGAGTCTGTGTGGATAGAACTGAGGAACAGTAAGGGCAAAAGGACCCTAATGGGTGTTAGCTACAGGCCACCAAACAGTAGCATGGATATTGGGTGCAAGTTGAATAGGGAGTTAACATTGGCATGTGGCAAAGGTAATGTCGCAGTAGTTATGGGGGATTTCAACATGCATGTGAACTGGGAGAATCAGGTTGGTGCTGGACCCCAGGATAGGGAGTTTGTAGAGTGCCTACGGGATGCATTCTTGGAACAGCTTGTACGAGAGCCGACTAGGGACAAGGCTATTCTGGATTTAGTGTTATATAATGAACAGTATTTGATAAGCGATCTTGAAGTAAAGGAGCCATTAGGAGGTAGTGATCATAATATGATAAGTTTTTATCTGCAATTTGAGAAGGATAAGGGCAGCTCGGAGTTGCAGTTGAACAGGGGAAACTATGGAGCCATGAGGGAGGAGCTGGCCAAAGTTGACTGGACGGATATTCTAGCAGAAAAGACAGTGGAACAGTAATGGCAGGTATTCTTGGGAATAATGCACAACGTGCAAAATCAGTTCATCCCCCGGAGAAGGAAGGATTCAAAGGGGGGAAAGGGGCCACGGTGGTTGACAAAGGAAGTCAGAGATTGCATAGCATTAAAAAAAAGGAAGCATGACAGAGCTAAGGTGAGTGGGAGGACAGATGATTGGGTAGATTTTAAAGAACAACAGAACTTAACTAAAAAGGCAATACGGGGAGAAAAAATGAGATATGAATGCAAGCTAGCCAGGAATATAAAGGAGGATAGCAAAAGCGTTTTTAGGTATGTGAAGAGAAAGAAGATAGTTAAGAACAATGTTGGGCCCTTGAAGAATGAATTGGGTGAAATTGTTATGGGAAACAGAGAAATGGCAGAAGAATTTAATAAGTACTTTAGATCTGTCTTCACCAAGGAAGACACAAGCAATCTCCCAGATGTATGGATGGGCCAAGGACATAGGGTAACAGAGGAAATGAAACAGATTGACACTAGGAAGGAAACTGTGATGAGTAGACTGATGGGACTGAAGGCTGACAAATCCCCAGGTCCAGATGGTCTGCGTCCTAGGGTACTAAATGAGGTGGCCCTGGAAACTGCGGATGCATTGGTAATCATTTTCCAATGTTCCTTAGATTCAGGATCAGTTCCTGAGGATTGGAGAATGGCTAATGTTATCCCACTTTTTAAGAAAGGAGGGAGGGAGAAAACAGAGAACTATCGACCTGTCAGCCTGACATCGGTGGTGGGGAAAATGCTAGAGTCCATTATTAAAGATGAAATAGTGGCATATCTAGATAGCAGTGATAGGACTGGGCTGAGCCAACATGGATTTACCAAGGGTAAATCATGCTTGACTAATCTGTTGGAGTTTTTCGAGGATGTAACCAGGAAGTTAGACGGGGGAGATCCAGTGGATGTAGTGTACCTCGATTTTCAGAAGGCATTTGATAAGGTCCCACATAGGAGATTGGTGGGTAAAATCAAAGCTCATGGCATTGGGGGGTAGACATTGACATGGATAGAAAACTGGTTGGCAGATAGAAAGCAAAGGGTAGCGGTGAATGGGTGTTTCTCAGAATGGCAGATGGTGACTAGTGGGGCGCCACAGGGCTCGCTATTGAGACCACAGCTGTTTACGATTTACGTCAACGATTTAGATGAAGGCATTGAGAATAACATCAGCAAATTTGCTGATGATACTAAGCTGGGTGGCAGTGTGACATGTGATGAGGATGTTTGGAGAATTCAGGGTGACTTGGATAGGCTGGGTGAGTGGGCAGATACTTGGCAGATGACGTTTAATGTGAATAAGTGTGAGGTTATCCACTTTGGGAGTAAGAACAGGAAGGCAGATTATTATCTGAATGGTGTAGAGTTGGGTAAGGGAGAAATACAAAGAGCTCTAGGAGTCCTTGTTCATCAGTCACTGAAGGTGAATGAGCAAGTGCAGCAGGCAGTGAAGAAGGCTAATGAAATGTTGGCCTTTATTACAAAGGGAATTGAGTACAAGAGCAAGGAAATCCCCTTGCATTTGTACAGAGCCCTGGTGAGACCACACCTGGAGTATTGTGTACAGTTTTGGTCTCCACGGTTAAGGAGGGACATCCTGGCTGAACAGGAAGTGCAGCGTAGATTCACAAGGTAAATTCCTGGGATGTCTGGACTGTCTTACACAGAGAGGTTAGAGAGACTGAGCTTGTACACGCTGGAATTAAGGAGATGAGAGGGGATCTGATTGAAACATATAAGATTATTAAGGGATTGGACAAGATAGAGGCAGGAAATATGTTCAAGATGCTGGGAGAGTCCAGTACCAGAGGGCGTGGTTTGAGAATAAGGGGTAGGTCATTTAGGACAGAGTTCAGGAAAAACTTCTTCTCCCAGAGAGTTGTGGGGGTCTGGAATGCACTGCCTCGGAAGGTAGTGGAGGCCAATTCTCTGGATGCTTTCAAGAAGGAGCTAGATAGGTATCTTATGGATAGGGGAATCAAGGGATATGGGGACAAGGCAGGAACCGGGTATTGATAGTAGATGATCAGCCATGATCTCAAAATGACGGTGCAGGCTCGAAGGGCCAAATGGACTACTTCTACACCTATTGTCTATTGTCAAACCAGAGTCAAAACTTCTCTGTCAATCTGTGCATAATTTTTTTTTCTGCAGCAGTAAGGTAATATTACTCTATCACATGACATGCGACATGACTGCACCTGGACTGTGAGATGAAGCATCACTGGCAAGCTTCACTGTACGAAGTGGATCATAATGTATCAGTACAGAGTTTGATATCACCATTTCCTTTGCTTTTTGGAAAGCCACCTCACACTGAAATTGCTATTCCTTCCCTATGAGTTCAAAGGGCAAAGCACAGTAGTCAAGTTTAGCAGGAACTTGTTATAGTAATTGTTAAATCCTAAAAAAGACTGCAACTGTGACAGTCCTTTGGCCTTGGGACATTGCTTGAATTTTCTCAGCAACTCATTCATGCAAACTTGTGTGTCAATGGTGTGACCACAGTAAGGTTTAAAGAATTCACACTTGCTCCATCGTGCTCTGAGCTCATTATCTCTTAAAACTGTCTTCAGATTTTGGAAATGTTCCTTGTCGACGTTACCAGTAGCAATGATGTCATCCAGGTAATGTTGAGTGTCTAAACATAGCTTTCTGCCAGAGTGCAGTTGCAGATGCTGCTCCAAAATTAAGCCTATTATAACAATAAAGCCCTTTGTGAATGTTTGTGGTGAGAAAAACTTTGGACTCTTCTTCCATCTCCATCTGCAGATAGGCCTTAGCTCAGACCACTCCAGAAAGGTCTGTAAAGATATCCTCTATCCTGGGCAGAGGGTATTAATCTACTTTCAGTAATGGGTTTATAGTGACTTTAAAATCACCAAGGATCCTGACAGACCATTCTTCTTAGCTACTGGAACAACTGGCATCGCCCATAGGCTCCACTTAACTTTGGAGAGTATTCCTTCAGCCTCCATGCGATCAAGCTCACTGGTGACTTTATCACAGACTTTGAGAGGAATCAGAGTGGTTTTGTAAAACTTCGATGTGGCATTTCCATTTAACACTATTTTACCTTTGATATTTTAAGTTTTCTAATGCCATCCTTGAACACTGTTGCAGCATCATCCAGCACCTTTCTTAATTTGCTTTCAGTTGACTCTGTGGCATGCAAATAATCGATGGATCTCTAATTGAGTTGTAGTTGTCTCAGTGAATCTCTTGTTTTTACCATATACAGGCCCAACCTGTCTTGTTGGTTGTTGTATTTAACTGTTACGACTGTCACTCCTACAGGAGTTAACTTCCCTCCAGTATAAGTTCTTAGTTGGATATCTGCAGGCTGCAGTTTAAACTCATTTTGAGGAAGGACTGAAATAGCTGAGCCGCTGAGCCATAGAACCATAGAACACTATAGCACAGTACAGGCCCTTCAGCCCTCCATGTTGTGCCAACCCATATAGTCCTTATAAAAAAAAGTACTAAATCCACACTACCCCATAACCCTCCATTTTTCCTTCATCCATGTGCCTGTCCAAGAGGCTCTTAAATATTCCTAATGTTTTAGCATCTACCACCATCCCTGGCAGGTCATTCCAGGCACTCACAACCCTCTGTGTAAAAAAATTACCCCTGATGTCTCCCCTAAACTTCTCTCCCTTAATTTTGTACATATGCCCTCTGGTATTAGTTATTGGTGCCCTGGGAAACAGGTACTGACTATCCACCCTATCTATGCCTCTCATAATCTTGTAGACCTCTATCAAGTCCCCTCTCATTCTTCTACGCTCCAAAGATAAAAGTCTCAGCTCCGCTAACCTTGCTTCATATGGCTTGTTCTCCAAACCAGGCAACATGCTGGTAAATCTCCTCTGCACCCTCTCCGTAGCTTCCACATCCTTCCTATAATGAGGTGACCAGAATTGAACACAATACTCTAAGTGCAGTCTCACCAGAGATTTGTAGAGTTGCAACTTGACCTCTCTACTCTTGAACTCAATCCCCCTGTTAATGAAGCCTAACATCCCATAGGCCTTCTTAACTACCCTATCAACCTGTGCAGCAACCTTGAGGGATGTATGGATTTGAACCCCAAGGTCCCTTTGTTCATCCACACTCTTAAGCCAGTGTCCAATTCCATTTTCATTAATTGTCTGTTCACTTCTGGTGTAAGCCATATTGCTTGTCTATTTCACATTGTAAATCTCAAGGCTATCTAGTCCTGTGTCACTCTCATCATTATCAGGTTTTTCATCAACAGTATGCAGATCAGTGCTCTTTTTGAAACTGCGACTTGACTTTTTTATCTTTTTTTTATCTGCAGTCCCAACGTGCTCTTTGTACATGCCCTACTTTGTTGCATTTTCTGCAAGTTTTGCCTTTAAAATTGCATTGGTCTTATGTATGTGAGCCCCTGCTATAACAGTAACACAATTTTTTCAGCTAGGAAGGATTCTGTTTAGATGTTTCAATTTTGTTTGTGCTCACTTTCTGATGGCAACTCAAATGTGTCTCTGGCTGTGGTTTCCATTGATTCAGCAAATTCAACCGCTCTTTTAAATGTGAGCTGTGCTTCAGATAGAAGCTGCTTTAAGATTCCACAAACTAAATAATCTCTCAGTGCAATCTCTCAAGTCCACACTGAACTGACAATGCTTAGTCGATCTCTTCAGTTCAGGCACATATGGTAGTCCTAAAAAATCTGCAAACCATGTAGAATTTTCTTTATTTCTGCATAAATATGACCTAAAATGAGATGAGATCTTCTGGTAGGCCCTAAAACTAGATTAAAAAAGTCTATTAGATAAATAATACAAAAACCTTATAGTCTTTCAAAATATTACATGTACTTATTGGAAAAAGAATGTGAATCTTTGCTTTCAGTAACTGGTATGACTGCCTTGTGCAGCAGTAACTTCAACCAAACATTTCTGGTAACTGTTGAGCAGTCCTACAAATTCCTTCTTGCGAAACTGCTTCAGCTCTGGAATGCTTCCTTGCATGAACTGCTTCTTTCAAGTCCTTCCACAGCATTTCTGTAAGATTAAGGTCAAGACTTACACTTGGCCATTCTAAAACCCAATTTTCTTCTTTTTAACCATCCTTTTGTTGATTTACTCTTGTCTTTGGATCATTGTCTTGTTGTGTTATCCCACTTCTATTAAGCTTCAGGTGATGGACTGGTACCCTGACGTTCTCCTGTAAAATGTCTTGATACAGGCTTGAATTTATTTTTCCCTCAATGATTGCAAGCTGCCCAGGCAGCAAAGCAGCTCCAAATCATGATGCGCCTTCCACCTTGCTTCACAGTTGTGAAGAGGTTTTGGTGTTGGTGTGTGGTGCCCTTTTCCCTCCGAACATAGGGATGTGCATTTCTGCCAAATAGTTTCAACTTTTGCCTCAGTTGTCCAAAGAACATTGTCCCAGAAGCATTGTAGAACATTCAGGTGATCTTTTGCAAATTTGAGACTTTAGAGAGCAGTGGTTTCCTCTGTGGTGTGCTTCTGTGAACACCATTCTTGTTCAATGTTTTTTTTATAGTTGACACATGAACAGAGACTTAGCAAGTTCTAGAGATTTCTGCAGGTCTTTTGCTGTTACCCTTGGATTCTTTTTCACCTCCTTCAGCATTGCATGTTATGCTCTTGGTGTGATCTTTGCAGAATGCCCACTCTCCTAGGGAGAGTAGCACAGTACTGAGTTTCCTACATTCGTAGACAATTTCTCTTTCTGTGGACTGATGAACAGTCTGGTGATTTGAAATGCTTTTGTAGCCTTTTCCAGCTTCATGCATCTCCACAGTTCTCCTTAAGATTCTCTGAAAGTTGCTTTGATAGAGAAATGGGATAAAGGGATCACATAAAGGGATCTTTCTTGAAAAAAGCAGGCTCTGTCTGTAACCTGACTTTGTGTCTTTTTTATAGGGCAGGGGACCTCTCCAACCCACACCTCCAATCTCATCTCATTGATTGAAAAACCTGACTCCAAATAGCTTTTGTAGAAAGCATTACCCCAGAGGTTCACATACTTTTTCCAACAAATACTTGTAATATTGGAATCTTTTTTTCAATAAATAAATGAACAAGTATAATTTCTTTGTGTTAATTTAATTAGGTTCTTTTCATCTGGTTTTAGGGCGTAGTTGATGACATTTTAGGTCACATTTAAGCAAAAATAGAGAGTATTCTACAGGGCTGACAAACTTTCTAGCACCAGTGTACGCTGAAATGAAATAAAGCATTCTGTAATCAACAATGATTTTGGTTCTAAATGTTCCTGTATTGCTTCCATGATATCTGCAATTGTCTGGTTTGGTTGGAGCAGTCAAACTTCTGAGCAAACTGTATGCTCTTCCACCTTATTACCCACAGCAACACTGACACTTGCTTTTCATTGACTATTTCATTTGCTTCAAAATACCGCTCAGTTCATTTTATATACATCATCCAGTTATCTGTTGTGCAATGTAAAGACCAGGTCGTGCCTTACAAGCCTGATTGAATTTTTTGAGGATGTGACTAAACACATTGACGAAAGTAGATCAGTAGATGTAGAGTATATGGATTTCAGCAAGGCATTTGATAAGGTACCCCATGCAAGGCTTATTGAGAAAGTAAGGAGGCATGGGATCCAAGAGGACATTGCTGTGTGGATCCAGAACTGGCTTCCCCACAGAAGGCAAAGTGTGGTTGTAGACGGGTCATATTCTGCATGGAGGTTGGTCACCAGTGGAGTGCCTCAGGGATCTGTTCTCTTCTTAATTTTTATAAATGACCTGGATGAGGAAGTGGAGGGATGGGTTATTAATTGCTGCGTATTTCATTTTATGACACAGTTTCATTTTAAAAGTGGGGTTTTAATTTCTACTGTAAGAATTGTTGTGCCGGCAGTTCTGGAAACCACTGCCAGTTAAAGTCCAGTTAGAAGTGAAGAATTACCTAAGTTCAGAAAACCTGAAAGATCGAGAAAAGTTGGTGTTGTTGACGGTGTAACAGGTTCGACCTTATTTGATCCTCTTTTGGAAGAAATTAGTAATCTGCAATCCAAGATAGCTCCTGCATTGTTAAAAGAGCAGAAAGAGCTGGATGAAGGGTTTCACCAAGGAAAGGTCACTGCCTTTAAGCCGTTTTATTTCTTCCAACGTAAATCCTTTGGGCAAGGCATATTTCAGCTGGAATCAGCAATAACATCACGAAAGAGAATTTATTACTTCAAGGCAAGTCTCTCCTAACCAACTGTGTAAATCACTTGGACTTTTTACATTATTACTCTAAGAACTGAGTTCACCATTTCTCATTTTAAGAACTGTTCGGGCTGCCGTATAGCAGCTGACTTCCGGTTAAGTTCTCTCGGTTAATGAGCTCGTTGACTTCATTAACTTTGCCTCCAACTTTCACCCTGCCCTCAAATTTACCTGGTCCATTTCTGACACCTCCCTCCCCTTTCTTGATCTTTCTGTCTCCATCTCTGGAGACGGCCTATCTACTGATATCTACTATAAGCCTACAGACTCTCACAGCTACCTGGACTATTCCTCTTCCCACCCTGTCTCTTGCAAAAAGGCTATCCCCTTCTCACAATTCCTCTGTCTCCGCCGCATCTGCTTTCAGGATGAGGCTTTTCATTCCAGGACGAAGAAGATGTCTTCCTTTTTTAAACAAAGGGGCTTCCCTTTGTCCACCATCAACTCTGCTCTCAAACACATCTCTCCCATTTCCCGCACATCTGCCCTCACCCCATCCACCCGCCACGCCACTCGGGATAGGGTTCCCCTTGTCCTTACCTACCATCCCACCAGCCTCCGGGTCCAACGTATAATTCTCAGTAACTTCCGCCACCTCCAACAGGATCCCACTACCAAACACATTTTTCCCTCCCCCTCCTTTCTGCTTTTCACAGGGATCCCTATGCGACTCCCTTGTCCACTCGTCCACCCCATCCCTTCCCACCGATCTCCCTCCTGGCACTTATCCTTGTAAACGGAACAAGTGCTACACCTGCCCTTACACTTCCTCCCTCACCACCATTCAGGGCCCCAGGAAGTCCTTCCAGGTGAGGCGACACTTCACCTGTGAGTCGGCTGGTGTGGTATACTGCGTCCGGTGCTCCCGGTGTGGCCTTTTATATATTGGTGAGACCCGACGCAGACTGGGAGACCGTTTCGCTGAACACCTATGCTCTGTCCACCAGAAAAAGCAGGATCTCCCAATGGCCACACATTTTAATTCCACGTCCCATTCCCATTCTGATATGTCTATCCATGGCCTCCTCTACTGTCAAAATGAATCCAAACTCAGGTTGGAGGAACAACACCTTATACACTGGCTGGGTAGCCTCCAACTTGACGGCATGAACATTGACTTCTCTAACTTCCGGTAATGCCCCTGCTCCCCTTCTTACCCCATCCCTGACATATTTAGTTGTTTGCCTGATCTCCATCTCCCTCTGGTGCTCCCCCCCACTTCTTTCTCCTGAGGCCTCCCGTCCCATGATCCTTTCCCTTCTCCAGCTCTGTATCACTTTCGCCAATCATCTTTCCAGCTCTTAGCTTCATCCCACCCCTTCCGGTCTTCTCCTATCATTTCACATTTCCCCCTCCCCCCACTACTTTCAAATCTCTTACTGTCTTTCCTTTCGGTTAGTCCTGACGAAGGGTCTTGGCTCGAAACGTCGACAGCACTTTTCTCTATAGATGCCTGGTCTGCTGTGTTCCACCAGCATTTTGTGTGTCCGGTTAAGTTAGTTGTTTGTTTACTTCTGGGTTTTTTTTTAGCAGTGTTTAATAAATGTTTTATTTATTATTAAAAAAAAACCTGTCTCAATTCTATATTCATTGTTGCCATATCGTAACACTCCTCTGGACTCTCTCCAATGCCAGCACATCTTTTCTTATTTAGGGACCTAAAACTGCTCATAATACTCCAAATGTGGCCTGGCCAATGCCTTATAAAGCTTCAGTACCCTTTAAGTGTGTAAGTGAGTGGTAGACTCTATGTGTTGTGGGGAGATGTTGATGGGTACATAGGGAGAATAACACGGGATTAATGTGATTAGTGTAAAGCAGGGGATAACACTTCTTGCTCTATTGATCAATACCATTAAGCAAGGGCTCCACTGGCCGCAGGTTGGGAATCCCTTGTGTAAAGGTTGATGGTCAGCACAGAGGGCCTGTTTCCATGCTGTTTCTCTATGTGATTCTTTGATCTCAATTAAAATCAATCTTCTGGGCAAATGTGCAGCAGATGAAAGAGAAAGGTGAAGTCTCGTTTAGAACGGTGAGATACTGACACGAACTGGTATTCAGAGGGGTCCCAAGGGTTCTTGTGCAAAGCAAATGCATAGGAAGGTAAACAGTACCTTGTCCTTCACTACTAGAAGATTTAGTTGGGACTGGAAATGCCTTATTCCATTCACACAGGGTTTTGGTGAGACCATGTTTCGAATATTGAGTACTGTTTAGTGTCAACAGCTAATGAAGGACATACTAATGATAGAGGTAATAATTCAGAGCCTTACCAGATGACCTGTCTTGGACCCAAATATGGAACGCATACTGGTATCTCTATAGAGTCACTACATCACAGATACAGGTCTATCTAGTTCATGTCGACCTGATCTTCTGCCTAGCCTCATCTACTTGCACATGGATGAGATCTCTCCAAACCCTTCCATCTATCCAAAATCCTCTTAAATATTATAATCAAACCCAAATTCAGCCTTCTGCTGGCAGATCATTCCACACTCTCACCACCCTCTAAGTGAATAAGATCTCTCACAAATTGCCCTTAAATATTTGACCTTTCATCTTCTAGTTCTAGACTCACTGAACCTGCTTGCTTTTATGCTATCTATACCGCTCATAATTACGTGTACCTCCATCAAATCTCCCCCTTATTCTCCTATGCTCCAAAGAGTTAGGTCTCAAGTTATTCAACCTTTCCTTATAACCCAGGTCCTCACGGCCCAGCAACATCCTTGTAAATTTTCTCTGCACTCTTTCAACTTTATTGGTATTTTTCTGGTGTTGATATTGAGTAGAACTGCACATAATACTCCAAATTTGGCCTCACCAGCATCTCATACAGCATAACATCCCAACTACTGTACTCAACGTCCTGACAAAAGGCAATGTGCCAAAAGCTTTCTTTACAACCATATGATGGTTTTACCATGTGATGTCATTTTCAAAGAATTATGGATCTGTATTCCCATACGCCTGAGAGCCCTACTGTTCACTGTAATTCTTACCCCAATTTGTCCTCCCAAAATACAACACCTCTCACTTGTCTGCATTGCATTGTAGGAAGGCAGATTACTATCTAAATGGAGTCAAGTTAGGAAAAGAGGAAGTACAACGAGATCTAGGTGTTCTTGTACATCAGTCAATGAAAGCAAGCATGCAGGTACAGCAGGCAGTGAAGAAAGCTAATGGCATGCTGGCCTTTATAACAAGAGGAATTGAGTATAGGAGTAAAGAGGTCCTTCAGCAGCTGTACTGGGCCCTGGTGAGACCCCACCTGGAGTATTGTGTGCAGTTTTGGTCTCCAAATTTGAGGAAGGACATTCTTGCTATTGAGGGAGTGCAGCATAGGTTCACAAAGTTAATTTCTGGAATGGCGAGACTGTCATATGTTGAAAGATTGGAGCGACTGGGCTTGTATACACTGGAATTTAGAAGGATGAGAGGGGATCTGATTGAAACATATAAGATATTAAGGGATTGGACACGCTGGAGGCAGGAAGTATGTTCCCGCTGATGGATGAGTCCAGAACTAGAGGCCACAGTTTAAGAATAAGGGGTAGGCCATTTAGAACAGAGATGCCGAAAAACTTTTTCACCCAGAGAGTGGTGGATATGTGGAATGCTCTGCCCCAGAAGGCAGTGGAGGCCAAGTCTCTGGATGCATTCAAGAGAGAGTTAGATAGAGCTCTTATAGATAGCAGGGTCAAGGGATATGGGGAGAGGGCAGGAACAGGGTACTAATTGTGTATGATCACAATTATCATAAGCCATGATCACAGTGAATAACGGTGCCGGTTAGAAGGGCCGAATGGCCTACTCCTGCACCTACTGTCTATTGTCTATTGTTCCATCTGTCATTTTTCAGGCCATTTTCTCAGCTGGTCCAGATCATACCGCAAGCATTGATAGTTTTCCTTGCTCTTTTACACCCCCATCTGTCATCTGGTGCCATCTGCAAATTTATAGACCCAGTTTACCATATTATCTGACAAACAAGTGAAAATCTGCAGATGTTGGAAATCTGAACAACACAGACAAAATGCTGGAGGAACTCAGCAGGCCAGGCAGCATCTATGGAAAAAAGTACAGTCGATGTTTCGGGCCAGAACCATATTATCTGAATCATGAATGTAGATGATAAACAATAATGGACCCAGCACTGATTCCAGCAGCACTCTAATCACAGACCTCCATTCAGAGACAACCACTCTCTGACTTATCTTGCTAGGCCAATGTTGAATCTATTTGGCTACTTCATCATGAATTCCAATCCACTGGACCACCCTCCCATATGACAGTTTGTCAAAAGCCTTGCTAAAGTCTAATGTCCACTGCCTTTCCTTCATCAACCTTCTTGGTAATCTGCTCAAAATACTTTATAAGATTGGCTTTGACATGACCTATCATGCACACACAAGACCATAGAAACATAGAACACTACAGCACAGTACAGGCCCTTCAGCCCTCCATGTTGTGCCGACCCATATAATCCTCAAAAAAAAGTACTATACCTACATTACCACATAACCCTTTATTTTTCTTTCATCCATGTGCCTGTCCAAGATGCTCTTAAATACCCCTAATGTTTTAGCCTCCACCACCATCCCTGGCAAGTCATTCCAGACACTCACAACCCTCTGTGTAAAAAAATTACCCCTGAGGTTTCCCCTAAAATTCCCTCCCTTAATTTTGTACATGTGCCCTCTGGTGTTTGCTATTGGTGCCCTGGGAAACAGGTACTGACTATCCACCCTATCTCTCAGGGTATCATGTCCCCTCTCATTCTTCTACACTCCAAAGAGAAAAGTCCCAGCTCTGCTAACCTTGCTTCATATGACCTGTTCTCCAATCCAGACAACATCCTGGTAAATCTCCTCTGCACCCTCTCCATAGCTTCCACATCCTTCCTATAATGAGGTGACCAGAATTGAACACAATACTCTAAGTGTGGCCTCACCAGAGATTTGTAGAGTTGCAACATGACCCCTCTACTCTTGAACTCAATCCCCCTGTAAATGAAGCCTAGCATCCCAAAGGCCTTCTTAACTACCCTATCAACCTGTGTAGCGACCTTGAAGGATGTATGGATTTGGATCCCAAGGTCCCTTTGTTCATCCACACTCTTAAGTAACTGACCATTAATCCTGTACTCCGACTTCTGGTTTGTCCTTCCAAAATGCATTACCTCATACTTGTCTGGATTGAACTCCATCTGCCAATTTTCTGCCCAACTCTGCAGCCTGTCTATATCCTCTTGTAACCTTCGACAACCTGCAGCTCCATCCACAACTCCTCCAATTTTCGTGTCATCCGCAAACTTACTCACCCATCCTTCCGCCTCTATATCCAGGTCAAAAATCACAAATAGCAGGGGTCCCAGGACAGATCCCTGCGGCACTCCACTAGTCACTGACCTCCAGGCAGAATACTTTCCTTCCACAACTACCATGTTGACAATCCCTAAACAACTTAATCATCTACAGAATTCATGACCTTTTGAAGGACTCAGTGAACTCAGCACCTTTAAGTGGATGAAGGTTCATCGCTATGGTCAGAAACAAGGCTGGGGGGGGGAACTTCAGCTAGACTTGTTTGAAGGAAACCCTGCCCATTTAGCACCAAAGGTCCCAATACACTGGACCACTGTTATACTATGATAAGAAATGCCTATCATTCCAAGCTCAGACCTCATTTTGGCTGTCATTCTACCTGCTTATAGGCAGAGGCTGAACAGCAAAGATCCAGAGATTACGACAACAAAGAGTTGGTTGTGAGACGTGGCTAAAGGATTGCTTCTAGTCAGTGGACTGAGCCATATTCATGGAGTCTTTTGATTTGAATTAACATACCATGGTTGTCACGGACGTTATTAGAACAGTTGTGGGCAAGTGTATCCTCACTAAATCAGATGGTGTCTTCCCCTACCAGAAACTCTGGATGAACCATGAAATCCGCGAACTGCTGATGGCTAGATCAGAGGCATTCACATCTGGTGACCAAGGAAGTTACAAAAGGTCCATGTATGATCTCCAGAAAGCCATTTCATGGATGAAGTGACATTTCCAGACTAAACAAATCTACGAAGGATGCTTGACTAGTAGCAGGACTAGAATACCATCACCTCTTATAAAGTTGAATCAGGTGACATAGGTGACAATGGGACTTTGCTTTCAGATGAGCTCAATGCCTTCGAAACATGGAGGAACCATCAAAACTCCCACTGTCCCTGATGATCCTGTGACTTCAGTCTCTGAGGCCAACGTGTGAGCATCCATCAGGAGGATGAACCAATTAAAACATCCAGCCCAGATGGGGTACCCGGCCACGGACTGAAGACCTGTATTGATCAACTGACTGGAGTGGTCACTGAGATCTTTAACCTCTCAGTTCAACAGTGTGTCATACCCACCTGCTTCTAGCAGGCTTCAATTATAGAAGAGTGTGGTGAACACCTCAATGAATATCACCCAGTAGCACTTACATCCACAGTGATGAAGCATTTTGAAAGGTTGGTGATGAAACATATCACCTCTTGGTCTTAAATCTGCTTCAATTTGCCTACCGAAGCATCAAGCAAATGCCAACTCATTGACTCTTCACACAAGACTCGAACATCTGGACAACAAAGGTGCATACATCAGAATGTCCTTTATCGACTACAGCTCAGCATTCAATACCATTATCCCCTCAAAACTAATCAATAAGCTCCAAGACCTTGCCCTCAATACCTCCTTGTGAAATAGATCCTGGATTTCCCCATTTGCAGACCCCAATCAGTTTGGATGGGCAACAAAATCTCCTGTACAATGTCCAACAGCACCGATGCACCACAAGGATGTGTACTTAGCCCCCTGCTCTATACACTTTATACTTATGACTGTGAGGCTAAGCACAGTTCTAATGCCTAATGTCCACTGATGAGTCCAAATCAAAGATGGTGATGAATCAGCATATAGGAGGGAGATCGAAAATCTGGCTGAGTGATGCCTCTCACTCAATGTCCAGCAAGACCAAGGAGCTGATTACTGACTTCAGGAGAAGGAAACTAGAGGTCCATTAGCCCAAGTTGGTGCTGTTATTTCATTGATTCTGTTATGTCTTTATTTTTCTATTATGAATTTATTGAGTATGCTCACAAGAAAATGAATTTTAGGGACATTTCTGGTGATATACTGTATATACTTTGATAATAAATTTACTTTGAACTTTTAATCAGATTGTCTATCCGCATGCTTATATATGCTGCCCCTCAGAATAACTTCCAATAATTTACCCACCACTAATGTCAGGCTCAGCAGCCTATGATTTTCTGGCTTTTCCTTAAGAGCCTTTATTGAATAGCAGAACAACATTAGCTACCCCCAGTCTCCCAGCACCTTAGCTATGGCTAAGGATGTCAAATATACCTTTGCCAGGGACCCTGCAATTGCAATTTCTGCATTAGCTTCTTACAAGATCCAAGAGGACATCTCATCATGCTGTGGGATTTATTCACTCTAATTCACTATGAGACAGACTGCACCTCCACTTCTATAATTGGGATACAGTCCATAACCTCACTGTTCTTTAGCCTCAAGTCTACAGACTCTGCTTCTGTTTCCACTCATTTATGATCTGCCCCCTCTCTTTTGATTCCATGCATGCTGATTTTCAAGATGACCAGTTTTCTCCCTTGCTCTTAATATACCTTAGCTACAGAAAACATTGGGCTTCTCTTTCAATTGCTTTCCAGAGCAACCTCTTTCAGTTAAGCTTTATTTGTCACGTATACCGAAAAATACAGTGAGCTGGACCAAATCAGTTTAAGGATGTGCAAATGTTGCCATGCTTCCAGCACCAACGTAACATGCCTGTAACTAATGCGTACCTCCTTAGAACGTGGCAGGAACCCAGAGCAACCAGAGGGAAGCCATATGCCCCCATGGGAGTAAGTACAAACGTGTAACAGACAGTGGTGGAATTGAGCCTCAATTGTTGGCACTGTCATGCTAACTGCTACGTTACCATTCCTCCTCATTCCTCTTTTATTCTAACAGGAACATAGGGATTCTATACTCAATATTTCACTTTTAATCATTTACCACCATCTTCCTGTAGAAAAGAAGGAAATTGTTTAAATAAATGCAACACCATAGGCTAGTCCAGGACTCTATTTCCCTGGAGAATGAAGGGAGATTTGATAGAGATATACACAATTATGTGGATAGGGTATAGATAGAGTAAATGCGAGCAGGCTTTTTCCACTGAGGCTGAGTGGGAATAAAACAAGAGGTCATATGGTAGGTTGAGGGTTAAAGATAAAATACTTAAGGGGAATTTCTTCACTCCGAGGTGGTCTATAGATATTTGAAGGCATCCCACTTACCAAACATGTGTTTGCTGGAAAAGAACCCATCCCACCATTCATGCCAGATCCTTTCTGATACCATCAAAATTGGCTTTAGTTTAATTTACAATCTCAACCTGAAGACCTTCTCCATAATTATCTTGAAACTTTTGGAATTTTGATCACTAGATCCAAAGTATTTCCCTACACACAGTTACATTACCTGCTCTGTTTTGTTCCTTATGTGGAGATCTAGTACTGCACCCTCTCTAGTTGGGACCTCTACATATTGATTAAGGAAACTTTCCTAAAAACATCTGACAAGCTCCATCCTATCCAATCCCTTTACAGTATGGAAGTCCCAGTCAATATGTGAAAAGATAAAATCTCCAGCTATCACAACTTTATATTTCTCGCAACTGTCTGCTACCTCTCTACAAATTTACTCCTCTAAATCCTGCTGACTTTTGGGAGAACTATGTAGGCCCATTAATGTGGTCATCCCCTTTTATTTCAAATTTCCAGTCATATTACCTTGATGGACTAGCCTTCCAGTATGCCCTCTTTGAGCAATGCTGTGACATTTTCCCTGATAAGTAATGCCACCCCTCCCCTTTTAATACATCCCCTCTACCATGTCTAAAACATTGAAGCCCCAAAACAGTGAGCTGCCCTTCCTGCAACTGACTAATGGCCACAACAGTATAATTCCACATAATTTATTTCTTATTAGGTTAAGGAAGTTTGGCTTGTCACTGAACACTCCACAAACCTCTGCAGATGCACTGTTGAAAGTATCTGATTGTTTGGATCATAATCAGCATAATAACGTAGAAAGCTGCATAAAGTCCTGGATTCCATAAGACTATAAGATATAGGAGCAGAATTAGGCCATTTGGCCCATCAAGTCTGCTGTGTCACTTAATCATGGCTGATCCTTTTTTTCTCCTCCTCATCCTTATTTCCTGGACTTCTCCCCGTAATCTTTGATGCCATGTCCAATCAGGAACCTATCTCTGCCTTAAATACACCCAATGACTTGGCCTCCACAGCTGCACGTGGCAACAAACTCCACAAATTCACCACCCTCTCGCTAAAGAAATTTCTCCACATCTGTTTTGAATGGATGCCCCTCTATCCTGAGGCTGTGCCCTCTTGTCCTAGACTCTTCCAGAACGGGAAACATCCTTTCCACATCTACTCTGTCTAGGCCTTTCAAAATTCAAAAGGCTTTAATGAGATCCCCCCTCATCCTTCTAAATTCCAGCAAGTACAGACCCAGAGATAATGTTTTCATTCCTAGAATCATCCTTGTGAACCTCCTCTGGACCCTCTCCAATGCCGGCACAGCTCTTCGAAGATGAGGAGCCCAAAACTGTTCACGATACTCAAGGTGAGGGCTCACCAGTGTTTTATAAAGCCTCAGCATCACATCCCTGCTCTTGTATTCTAGACCTCTTGAAATGAATGCTAACTTTGCATTTGCCTTCCTCACCACTGACTCTATTGGCAAGTTAACCTAGGGTGTTCTGCACAAGGGCTCTCAAGTCCCTTTGCATCTCAGATTTTTGGATTTTCTGCCTGTATAAAAAATAATTTCCACTACCAAAGTGCAGGACGGTGCACTTTCCAACATTGTATTTCATTTGCTACTTTCTTGCCCATTCTCCTAATCTAAGTCCTTCTGCAGTCTACCTGTTTCCTCAACACTACCTGCCCCTCCACCAATCTTCACATCATCTGCAAACCTGGCAGCAAAGCCACCTATTTAATCATCTAAATCATTGATATACAGCATAAAAAGAAGCTGTCCCAAAACCAACCCCTGCGGAACACCGCTGGTCACCAGAGCCAACCAGAAAAGGATCCTTTTATTCCCAATTGCTGCCTCCTACCAATCAGCCAGTGCTCCAAGCATGTTAGTAACTTTCCTGTAATACCATGGGCTCTTAACTTGATAAGCAGCCTCATGTGTGGCACCTTGTCAAAGGCCTTCTGAAAGTCGAAATATACAACATCTACTGCATCCCTTCTATCTATTCTACTTGTAATCTCCTCAAAGAATTCCACCAGGTTCATCAAGCAGGATTTTTCCTTAAGGAAACTATGCTGTCTTTGCCCTATTTTGTCTTGTGTCACCTCGCCCTTAGCAATTGACTCTAACATCTTCCCAACCTCTGAGGTCAGACTAACTGATCAATAATTTCCTTTCTGCTGCCTTCCTCCTTTCTTAAAGAGTGGAGTGACATTTGCAATTTTCCAGCCCTCTGGCACCATGTCAGAGTCCAATAATTTTTGAAAGATCATTACTAATACCACAACAATCTCTACCGCTACCTCTTTAAGAACCCCAGGGTATAGTTTATCTGGTCCAGGTGACTTATGTACTTTCAGGTCTTTCAGCTATTTGAGCACCTTCTTCCATGCCCCCACTGCACCCACTTCTCTTCCTTCACACACTACAACATCTGGCATACTGCAAGTGTCTTCTACAGTGAAGAGTGTTGCAAAATACTAATTTAGTTCATCTGCCATTTCCTTATCTCCCGTTAATATTTCTCCTGCCAATTTTCCAACGGTCCTATATCCACTCTCACTTAGAACCATAGAACATTACAGCACAGAAACAGGCCTTTTGGCCCTTTTAGGGTGTGCCAAACTATTTTTCTGCCTAGTCCCACTGACCTGTACCTGGGCCATATCTCTCCAAACCCCTCTCATCCATATACCTGTTCAAGTTTTTCATTTCTCTTTTACATACTTGAAAAAGCTTTTAAGCAACAGAAGGGATGAAGCTAAGAGCAGGAAAGTTGATTGGCGAAAGGGATACACAGCTGGAGAAGGGAAAGGATCATGGGATGAGAGGCCTAGGGAGAAAGAAAAGGGGAGGGGGGCATCGGAGGGAGATGGAGCGAAGGCAAGGAGTGATTGTGAGAGGGACAGAGAGGAAATAAAGGGGAAAATAAACAAATAAACAAATAAATAAATAGATAAATAAGGGATGGGGTAAGAAGGGGAGGAAGGGCATTAACAGAAGTTAGAGAAATCAATGTTCATGCCATCAGGTTGGAGGCTACCCAGACGAAATATAAGGTGTGTTCCTGCAACCTGAGTGTGGCTTCATCTTGACAGTAGAGGAGGCCATGGATAGACATATCAGAATGGAAATGGGACGTGGAATTAAAATGTGTGGCTACTGGGAGATCCATGAACATTGATTTCTCTAACTTCCATTAATGCCTCTCCTCCTCTTCTTATCCCATCCCTTATCTATCTATTTATTTATTATTCCCCCCACCTTTTTTCTTTTTCTCGCTCTCTCTCTCTGTCCCTCTCACAATCACTCTTTGCCTGTTCTCCATCTCCTTCTGGTGCTCGCCTCCCCCTTTCTTTCTCCCTAGGCCTCCTGCCCCATGATCCTTTCCCTTCTCCAGCTGTGTATCCCTTTTGCCAATTAACTTTCCAGCTCTTAGCTTCATCACTCCCCCTCCTGTCTTCTCCTATCATTTCAGATCTCCCCCTCCCCTCCCACTTTCAAATCTCTTACTATCTCTTCTTTCAGTTAGTCCTGACGAAGGGTTTCGGCCTGAAACATTGACTGTGCTTCTCCCTATAGATGCTGCCTGGCCTGCTGTGTTCCACCAGCATCTTGTGTGTGTTGCTTGAATTTCCAGCATCTGCAGATTTCCTTGTGTTTGCATTGAAAAAGCTTTTACTGACTTCCGGTGAGGCACGAGGCAAGATGGCAGCACGGCACTGAGCGTTGACATAAAACCCTCCTTTTTCAAGTTCTTTAGAGCTCATAGATGGTCTTACTACAAGGTTGAGTTGGAGGAAGATCTAACGGAAGACATGACCTCAAAAAAAGATTCAAACTCAACCAGGAAACAAGATACCAGCAAACGACACCAAGCTAGCGATTCATCTGAGGAAATAGCTGTGCTAAATAAGCAAACAATGGCAATGGAGATGGAATCAAGAAACGGTAGCCCACATGCTAAAGGAGTCACTGGAAAAGGCTCTCAACCCCATACAGAAGCATATGGCAGAGAATGGCAATATTCTCCGGTCATTAAAGGAGCAAGCGGCCATTCCTGCTAAAAAATTTAGCACGGTCTTCAACAAAATAGACAACATTCAGGTTTGCTTATGCAAGAATGAGAAAGTTACTTACTGCTGTCTCGCGGAGGTGACTAAGCTACAGAAGAAGCTAAACGACTTGGAGGACAGATCCAGGAGAAACAATGTGCGGCTGGTTAACTTAACGGCAGGAGCTGAGGGCGACGGTCTGAGAGGCTACCGCCAGAAGATGCTGCCTAACTGGATTTCAGCGCTCAACAATTCCCACAGCACTCCATTGGAGATCGATAGAGCACATAGGATCTTTTCCAACAACACTGCAAGACCGTGGACCATTATTTTTAGGCTTCTACGGTACACCGACTGGCAGGCTATCCTGGAGGGCGCAAGGAAAGCCAAACCTACTTCTCTGATGGCATCCAGCTGCAGTTAATTGCCGACTACAGCCCTGGCACGATGCAGGAATGGCAGAGATACAAGGAGATCGGTGCTAAGCTTTGACAGGTGGGGATTGACTTATTCCTCATATACCTGACGATTTTGAGAGTGAATATCAAGGGCATGAAGATGTCATTTATCTCGGCAGAGGAAGCGAAAGAAGCTCTGAAATCATTGGTGCTGGGAGATATGGAAGAAGACCCTGGGCAAAGTCCACAACACCCCTCGGGAGGAGATAGAACTGCATTAAGAGCTTGGACTAGCCTGTATGCACAATCTAACAGGCACGGGCAAGTTACCGTCCTAAGTGTGAAGTTCTCTGGTTATTCTCTTATTGGAAAGTCATTCGTTGCAGGTTTCTGGTGACATCATCGTTGAGAATGGCAGCTTAAGTTACTAGCTCCTCTGGAAAAACACATATTAAGCCCCGTTAACCCATCAAATATAGTATTTTTCAAAAAATATTTGAACTGAAAAGAGGGGCAAGAATGGGGAAAAGAAATGGAAATTAAAAAAGCGACACTGCAGAGCTTGCGGCCGAGAATAGTGCAGCGAGCAGCTCTCCTACCCGACCGCATGCTAGTGAGGCCAACGC
The DNA here is from genome assembly GCF_030144855.1 of Hypanus sabinus. Taxonomy (NCBI): domain Eukaryota; kingdom Metazoa; phylum Chordata; class Chondrichthyes; order Myliobatiformes; family Dasyatidae; genus Hypanus; species Hypanus sabinus. Next base: position 1,952,478 of record NC_082731.1, on the reverse strand, counting down.
TGGGCCTCGCTCAGGTGAAGCAGTGAATATGATGGAAATTCTGAAAGAGATAAGGGAGTTTCAGAAAGTAATAAAGCAGCAGCTTTATTAATATTAATTGATATTAAGTCAGAGCTCGCCAACATCATTCAAAAAATAACGGTGGCAGAGACTCAAATTGAGAAGGTGGAAGATCGCGTTCAAAACGTGGAACGGATACTGAGTAAGACAATAAAAATATTAAATCACCAAGAAGGTAAACTGCTTGACCTGGAGGGAAGATCACGGCGGAAAAATATCAGAATCTACAACGTTCCCGAAGGAGCGGAGGGCTCTTCTATGATGGAGTTTGTTGGAAAGTTACTGTGGGACACGCTGAATCTTCCCCCGGCTATGGAGCTGGAAATCGAAAGAGCCCATCGTGCGCTCGTCCCGAAACCTACCCGGGATAGAAAGCCACACTCAATAATAACTAAACTCCTTCGGTACAGCACCAAGGCGGAGATTCTGTAAAGGGCCTGGGGTAAGAAGAAAGTGTTTTTAGATGATAAATTAATATATTTTGACCAAGATTATCCCCCCGTGGTCCTGCAGAAATGCAAAGAATACTCTGAAGTAAAGTGAGTACTAAAGCAAAAAAAGATTAGATTTCAAACTCCGTACCCTGCTAAACTTTGAATGTTTTATGACAACGGGACGCAGTTCTACCAGACAGTGGAAGAGGCGACTACAGACATGAAGGCCAGAGGGTTGCTCGTCAGTGTGACCAAAATGAGGGAAAGCCTGGCTAAGGAATTATCCCGCTCCGCTTGGGAAATAGTGTGAGAATTGAGAAGGCAGGAGATGGGAGGAGGCCGAGAGAAGTACATCAGGAAGAGACCGGGAGTTTCCCAAAGACAGTCCTCACCCACTTCAGAAGAGCCATAAGGTTTGGCTAACTTTAAAAATGTTGAGAAGCTAAAAGGAAGCAAAATAGACGGTGATATACCTATCTTGAGAAATACTTATTATAATGTGGATTTTATATTACTTAGTTGTTATTCTTTATTCGCTCACTTACTCCTTTTTCCCCACCTAAATGAGAATATATATATGTGCATATATGTGTATGTATGTAATATATTTGTTTTGTGTGTGTGTATATATATAGGAGTACACAGGGAAATCTTTTCTGTATAATGGATTTGTTCACTGACTTTTATGAATACTGCAATGGGGGCCCTCAACTCACAAGTAGGAGGGGTTATCCCCCACAGCTCGACATTTCCTCTAGCTCAACGCAGGGTCATCTACTAGAGACCTCAGCCTTGGAATCACACGTTCGTTGCCATTTTTGTTATTATTTGCATTTCTTGGTTCTTATTTGTTCAGGGAGTAGATCGATTAAGTTTTATTCTAATTTCAATGATACATTGACAGATAAATACAGATGGTTAAGGACAAGGTAAAATTCATTTTTTTTAATGTCAATGGGCTATTAAATCCAATCAAACATAAGAGAGTTTTATCCAAAATGAAAAAAGAACAAGCCCCTGTAGTATATTTACAGGAAACTCATTTAAGTGATAATGAGCATTAAAAAAACTAAAGAGAATGGGCTTCACTAATCTGTTTTTCTCCTCATATAAATCAGGACATAGGAGAGGAGTTGTTATTCTTATTCTAAGCTAAATTTTGAAAAAGTATTCAAAATGGGAGATAAAGAGGGCAGATATATTCTGGTAAGGGGGAATATAGACAGAAATTCAGTTACTCTACTGAATATATATGCACCCCTGGGAAGTGATATTGGTTTCTTTCAGAAAATTACTGATATTATGGTAACAGAAACAGAAAGTCTCCTGATATATGGGGGAGACTTAAATTTACAATTACAATCAAACTTAGACTCTTCCAATAGAAAAACCTATGAAACAAAATCTTTACATAAGAAAGTTAATACACTTTTTAAGGCTGTTGGTCTAATTGATATATGGAGGGGCCTTTTCCCCAACAGAAGGGATTACACTCATTATTCTGCTCCCCATTCTGTATATACAAGAATAGACTATTTCATAACATTTGGAAAAGACAAAGACAAAATAAACACCTGTGGAATTGGGACAATAGATGTAAGTGACCATGCACCTATATATTTATCTGTTGATTTTGACCTACAACCAAAGAATACTATTTGGAAACTAAATTCAAGTCTACTCAATGATCTGTACTTTAAGGAACAAATTAAAAAAGGAATTGGTCTCTACTTAGAATTTAATGATAACAGAGAGGTTTCACCTCCCATTTTATGGGAGACTCTGAAGGCGGTCTTAAGAGGGAAAATTATAGCGATATCTTCATATAAGAAAAAAATAAGGAATAAAACAGATGAATTACAAAATAGGCTGAAGGAACTAGAGAAAAAACAAAAACTGAATTTGGCACAGGATACATAAGGGGAAATTAAAAGAATTGGGAATGAAATAAATAGTTTGGCTAAGCAAGAAATCAGGAAAAACTTAATGTTTCTGAAACAGAGACATTATGAAAGTGGATCGAAATCTATGAAAATACTGGTGGGGAAACTGAAAAAAAAGATAGCAGAAAATACAATTCACAGAATTAGGGACCCAAGAACGAAAATGATAAAAAAATAAGCTAACTGAAGTTCAAGAAGCTTTTGAAGTGTTTTACAAAACTCTGTATTCCAAAGTACCCAAATTGACACCTTTTTGAATTCTCTAGAGTTACCCACTTCAAGCAAAGAACAAAATAGAATGATGACTGTTGACATAACCGAAGTTGAATTAAAAGCTGCAATTAGTAGGCTTAAAATAAGCAAGTCACCAGGATGGGTATACGACAGAGTGGTACAAATAATCTAAAAATGAGTTAATTCCTGTTTTACTCCCCACACTGAACTGGGCTCTAAAAAAGGCACAAATGCACAGTTGGAAGGAAGCGATAATCTCAGCTATACCAAAAGAAGCGAAGGATAAAATGGAATGCGGGTCATTTAGACCAATATCTGTTCTTAATGTAGATTATAGATTATTTACCTCCATCATGGCCAAACGACTAGAGGAGTTTCTACCCACACTGATACATAACGATCAGACAGGTTTTATACGACAATGCCAGACACAAAACAATATATAAAGGACACTTCACATTATGGATCATATACAAAAAAATAAAATCGAAGCAATAGTGATAAGCGTGGATGCTGAAAGAGCATTTGATTCGGTTAACTGGAATTTTCTTTAAAGAGTTTTACATAGATTTGGTTTCCAAGACACAATTATTAAAGCTATATGACAATCCTACTGCTAGGATTAACATCAATGGATATTTATCAAATAGTCTTACCCTAGAAAGGGGCACGAGACAGGGTTGTGCATGGTCACCACTACTCTTCGCTTTATATCTGGAACCATTAGCTCAATACATCAGACAAAATGAAGATATCATGGGAATTACTATTAAAGGGACAGAGCATAAATTGGCTTGTTATGCGGATGACATTTTGATCTATCTAGGGCAACCAACATACTCTTTACCCAAATTGATGCAATCCTTTGAACAATATGGTCAATTATCAGGATACAAGATCAAAATAGATAAAACCCAATTACTTTCATATTACTATAGCCCACCAAGAGAAATTGAAAGTCGATACATGGCACACAGAGTCTCTCAAATATTTGAGTATCGTTATGCCAAAAGATTTGGCAAAATTATCAGAATGTAATTATCAACCTTTATATAAGAAAAATTAAGGAAGATGTGGCAAGATGGAACCTGATTCCTTTTTTCAGTCTCAGTTCAAGAATTGAGTCTATTAAAATGAATATACTGCCCAGCCTGCTATATCTCTTTCTAATAGAGATTAATCAAAGTCAATTCAATGAATGGAACAAGATGCTATCAAGGTATATTTGACAAGGTAAAAGGCCTAGAGTTCGCCTCAAATCTTTGCAATTAGCAAAGGAAAAGGGGGGATGGGTCTACCTTCTCTTAGAGATTATTATTTCGCAGCACAGTTGAGAGCTGTAATATGTTGGTGCAACCCATCATATGACGCTCAATGGAAAAACATTGAAGAGTAGGTACTTCCCATCCCCATACAAGCAATTTTGGTTGATAACCTGCAAAGGTACATAAATACTATTGACAACCCTTGGTGAAATTGACTCTTAAAATATGGAAAACTACTATAAAAGAATATAATCTAGAGGGAGTTATTGCAATTCTTAAATGGTGCGCATATGACTCAGATTTTACACCAAGTAAATTGGATGCTAGATTTAAGGACTGGACAGCTAAAGGAATAACAGTTCTTTGCAACATAATGAAAGAAGGAACACTGTTCAGTTTTGAAATGCTTAAAGAGAAACACTTAATAGAAAAACAAGATTTTTATCGGTATTGACAGATGCGACAATATGTTAATAAGACACTTAAAAATGTAACCAAGGCAAGTACATGCTTGATAGAGCTCTTTAGAAAAGCATATAATTCAGATAACAACACACACAAAATGCTGGTGGAACACAGCAGGCTAGGCAGCATCTTTCGGGAGAAGCGCTGTCGTCGTTTCGGGCCAAGACCCTTTGTAATTCAGATAATGGTAGTAGAATCATTTCAAGCATGTATAAGGGGTTGTCAAATCTTAAAATACATTCAACTTCATATATTAAAACAAAATGGGAGAAGGAAGGAGGGATAATTATATCTGAGGAAGAATGGACAACAATATGGATGTTTGAATGGAAGTGTACCAGTTCATAGAAATGGAGGGAATTTGGATGGAAAAACTTGATAAGATATTTTATTACACCCTCTCAGAAATCCCATTATGATAGTAACCTCCCTGCTTGCTGGAGAAATTATGGAAATCAAAATGCAAATTATTATCATATTTTTTGGGACTGCCCTGTTATCAAAAACTATTGGAGGGGGATACACAATGCCCTACAAGACATCTTTAAATATGAAATACCCTTGGAGATTAAGACCATATATTTTGGATATATACCTCAAGAATGGTTGAAAACAGATAAATATTTAATGAATATACTGCTGGTGGCTGGTAAAAAGACTCTTTTTAGGAAATGGTTATCACAGGAGAGCCCAACTTTAAATGCATGGATGGAAATTACAACGGACATTTACAAAATGGAGAAGATAATAGCATCTGTTAATCATAAGCTGGAACAATTTGATTCATACTGGGAAAAATGGTTTAACTACATAATGCCTCATAGGCCTGATTTTATTCTCACAAATCAATGAATCTGTTGTAAAAAACAAGATCACTCCCTACTTGTACGTAGTTCTTTCCTTTTGCTTGTTTCTTTCTTTCCACTCTTTTCTATAAGTGTATACCTCAGATAAATACTTTGTGGAGATTTGTGATATATATGATTATATGATATATATATGTACAATGTCTGAAATACATCTTATGGAAACGTTTGTTTGATGATGAACTTCAATCAAAAAAAATAAATTACAAAAGAAAGGCAAGTCATTCGTTGCACTTTTGTATTTAGTTAATTAAGGGGCCAATTTGTTTCTGAGTATTGCAGATCAGAGTTTTAAGGTGATATTCGATATACCCAAATCTACCTTCATCAGGAATGAAGCTGAAAAATAGATATTTGTTTTCAATAACCTTAGAACATTGTCTCCCGTAGACTTGTTTTACATTCCTGGGCGCCCAATAAGACAGCACTGGAGCCATCGCCAAGCAACGATCTGTTAAAGTGACAGCTTCTCGCAAGAGAGCTGTTGGGATCTTGATTATGTGTTATACTATATTTGAGATGGAAATGGTTTTAATTATATAGGTTAATGGGTTTGTCCAGGTTTTTTTTTTCTCTTGTCTCTTTGATATGATTGTCTATGAGAGCTGCTTTACCTTTTCAATTTATCATTGCTCGAGGTGGCAGTTAATATCAGTGTTCAGTGTCTGACATTGATAAGTGACACTCATAGATGTTACAAAGTAAAGGGCTGAATGTGAGGGGTGATGGGAGGGGGGTGTGAAGGGGGTAGCTCAGGGCTCTAGCACCAACTTACGACAACAGATCCAGGGGAAGATGAGCAACACAGATAAATTAGAAAATCTTACTATTGTATCATTTAATGTTGGAGGACTAAACTCTCCCTACAAGCATTCAAAGGTTTTGGATTTTTTATGCAGCAAGAAAATAGATATTGCGCTGTTACAGGAAACACATCTTAAACCTAATGACGTTCCCAGGGTTCAAAACTGCTTTTATAAACCCGTTGTGGCATCAGCTGATGGTACTCGTACCAAAAGAGTTATGGTATTAATGAGACGTAATATTAATGTAGCAATTGAAAGGACTGGCACCGACAATAAAGGACATCTAGCTTTTTGCTGTACATCCATTCAGGGTAAAAAAAATTTGCATTCATTAGCCTATATGCCCCAACTATATTTGCGGTTGAATTTTTTCCCTCAAATACCTCACAATTACTGAAGTTAACTGACTACCAACTGTATGTTGGATCAGACATGAATGCTTTGGTAAACACTAACCTCGATAAATCTTCCTCAACCATATCAAGCTCTCAAGAATCTCCTTCCAAAGCACTTAATCTTTTTCTAACGAATTTAAATTTAACTGATGTGTGGAGGGTGCATAATCCATCTGTTAAAGACTATACCTTCTTCTCCACGAGACATAAAACTTTCTCTCAGATAGATTACATTCTTCTATCATCCGGTCTGCTGCTTTTAGTACACTCAGTAGAATTTTTGTGCAGACATCTATCTGATCACAACCCAGTCATATTTACTTTTAATTATGGCAAAATTAAAAATAAGGCTATTAGGTGGAGGTTTAACTCAAGCCTTCTAAAAAATGACAAATTTCTAACACAACTGAGAACAAAACTGACAGAATTTATAAATTTAAATAAAAATAGTGTCTCAGATGTGACAATGATTTGGGCCTCCATCAATGGTTTCTTATGAAACAACTCCATATGGTTCAGTGCCCATCTACATAAAAGCCGGCTTAAAATGATTTCCACCCTACAAGAACAATGTAATGTTTTGGAGAATGATCTCAAAAGGAGATACACCAAAACAAAAGAAAACGAGCTCAAAGCAAAACAAGCAGAATTAAATGATTTATTAAGAAGCAGGGCATTGTTAAGGAGGGGCATTAACGGAAGTTAGAGAAGTCAACGTTCATGCCATCAGGTTGGAGGCTACCCAGCCAGTATATAAGAATTCATATATTCAGGGCCCCAGACAGTTCTTCCAGGTGAGGCAACACTTCACCTGTGAGTCGGCTGGTGTGGTATACTGCATCCGGTGCTCCCGGTGTGGCCTTTTATATATTGGTGAGACCCGACGCAGACTGGGAGACCGTTTCGCTGAACACCTATGCTCTGTCTGCCAGAGAAAGCAGGATCTCCAGTGGCCACACATTTTAATTCCTCATCCCATTCCCATTCTGATATGTCTATCCATGGCCTCCTCCACTGTCAAGATGAAGCCACACTCAGGTTGGAGGAACAACACCTTATATACCGGCTGGGTAGCCTCCAACCTGATGGCATGAACATTGACTTCTCTAACTTCCGTTAATGCCCCTCATCCCCTTCTTACCCCATCCCTGACATATTTAGTTGTGTGCTTTTTTCTCTCTCTCTCTTCCCATCACTCTGCCTGTTCTCCATCTCCCTCTGGTGTTCCCCCTTCCCCCTTTCTTTCTCCCTAGGCCTCCCGTCCCATGATCCTTTCCCTTCTCCAGCTCTGTATCACTTTTGCCAAACACCTTTCCAGCTCTCAGCTTCACCCCACCCCCTCCAGTCTTCTCCTATCATTTTGCATTTCCCCCTCCTCCTCCTACTTTCAAATCTCTTGGTATCTTTCTTTTCAGTTAGTCCTGACGAAGGGTCTCGGCCCAAAACGTCGACAGTGCTTCTCCCTATATATGCTGCCTGACCTGCTGTGTTCCACCAGCATTTTGTGTGTGTTGTTCACCGATTTTTTTAGTGGATTAGACCTCCCTACATTGTCACTAGAGGACACCAAAACTCTGGACTCTCCTATTACAGTAGATGAGCTACTTAAAGCAGTCAAAGCTACAAAAAAGGGCCATATTCCAGGTATAGACGGCACACCTGTGGAACTTTACCGAGCACTTTGGGATATTCTAGGACCAGTATGGTTAGAAACATTAAATTATGCTTTTGGAAATGGCACTTCCCATAGAGATTTAAACACAGCCCTGATCACAGTTAAGGACCCCTTGGAGTGTGCCAATTACCGCCCAATCTCTTTGATAAATGCCGACCTCAAGATATATTCCAAAGTCTTAGCCAGTAGACTTGAGACAGTAGTTGGGAAAATAATTAGCCCAGATCAAACAGGCTTTATCAAGGGATATCACTTGCATCTGATAATATTCATTGGCTCTTACACTGAGTGCAACACATAAAATCTCGCCTGCGTGTGGTCTGTTATTTCTAGATGCAGAAAAAGCGTTCGATCGCCTTGAATGGCAATACCTTTGGAGAGTTCTAAAAGAATTTAAGTTCAGCGATAAATTTATCAATATGATTCAAACATTGTATGCTAATCCTTCAGCCCGGGTATGTGTGGGAGGAGGTTTCTCAGAGTTATTTGATATAGGATGGGTCGCATGACAAGGGGACCCTTTGTCCCCTTTAATTTTTACTATATCTATTGAACCACTTGCAGTTAGTTAGAAACTCTCCTCAGATCTCCCCTATTACAATAGGAACAACTTCACATTCGGTATCACTTTACGCGGATGACAAGTTAGTTTATAAGCAAATGTTCAACAAACTCTCCCCTATGTTTTAAAAATACTGGAGCATTTTGGATTTCTTTCAGGATACAAAGTTAATTTGTCAAAATCACCACTGATGCTGATTAATACGGATAAAAGTAAGGTGTCTCTCCCTCCCCAAATTAAGGTTGGTTACAAATGAGGTCTGCTACTTATTAAAATTAATACTTCCCTATCATCTGTGGCTAAAACAAATTACTCTTTAATTTTGAAAAAAATAGAAGAAAATATTAGTAGATGGAGACACCTGCTAGTATCAGTCCCAGCCTGTATATTGGTCATTAAAATGAACAGTTTACCCCGCAATAATTTTATGGACCCACTTGCAGGATATTGGCAAAAATTGGACTCCTTACTACGACGCTATGTTTGGAACGGTAAACGACCCAATATAAAGTGGTCAGCTTTACAATTCAAAAAGTTGGATAGGGGATTGGCATGTCCAAATTTTAAATTGTATCACTGGACATTTGTATTAAAAATGTCTTAGCTATTGGATGGAAGAGGATAAAGTTTCATTATTGAAAAATATAGAACAAGAGCTAATAGCACCAGTAAAGTTGAAGGACTTTTTCCTTATACCAAAAAATGTGATTTGTATTACGGTCCAATTTTAATCCATATGCATATGCATATCCATATGTGGTTAGAGCAGCAGAAAAATTCCTAAAATTTAAAAGCGTATGATGCAAATCATCTCCATTATGAAACAATAATCATTTTCTATCTGGGGGGGGAACCATTCACTAACAGAACTTGGGAGAATAAAGGTATTGCTACTCTTCAAGATTGATGCACCATCAATAACTCTTGGAGACAGGAGGTGAACGATAGCCTTTTATTAGCAGCAAGAGACCACAACACGACATCCTGGAGACTGAGGGAGGAGCAGTGCCTCCAATCGCCTTTATACAGGGGTCTGTGCGAGGAGCCACAGGAACAGTCAGCAGAGAGGCGTGTCCAGACAGGTATACATAGTTTACCACAAAGATATTAATGGGGCAAGTACTATCCTTAGCTTTCAAGAATTGATATCTCGATATAATATTGATAAACACTCTCTTTTCTACTTTAGAGTAAGATCAGCTTGTAAAGCCTACAGTGTTCCCTGGGGGGGGGGGTCAGATTTAAAGGACAGTCCCATTTTAAGTTGGATACAGGGTGCTCCAGGACGGATAGTGTCATATATCTATGATAAATTAAACTCCCAGAATTATATGCCCACATCAGGAATGAAAGTCTGGGATAGGGACATATCTGAATTGGGACAAGAATTAGACTGGAATGTGATTTGGGATAATGCTGCCAGTGCTTCGAAAAACCCAAATCATCAGTATATACACTTGAAATTTTGTCATAGAGCATATCTAACACCGAGAATTGGACATCAGATGGGACTGGTTCCTGACCCATATTGCTCATTTTGCTCCCATGGAACCGTTGGCTCTTTTATACATGTTATATGGGAATGTCCAGGGGTTTTTGGTTTGTGGGGGAAGATTACCAGTACTCTAACGGGGGTACAATTACCAATGGACCCCGCTGCACATCTTCTAAATGATGAGTCCCACCTTCCCCTTACGGAAAAAATACGCAAACTCTGGCTGGCAGGCCTGAGTGTAGCTAAGGAGATTGTAGTCCAGCGTTGGAAGCCTCCCCATGATATTTCAAGTATACATTGGCTTCGGAGATTTTTGGACATTTCTTACTTGGAACTTACATCAGCAAGAGTAAATGATGCACGACCAAACACAATCTTAATGTGGACGAATTTGATATCTAACTTAAAAGATCTTTTGTTAAAATAGGAATGCTTTGTGTACGCATGACTATTCAGTTGGTTGGTCGAGAGGAGAGGGGTAGGAAGGTTGGGGGTGGCTGGATTAAACAATCAAAATGTAATTGGCTATTGGTTGTATTGAATGTAATTTGTTGGTGTTGCAATAAAAAATTAGTAATAAAAAAGAAAAAGCTTTTACTATCCACTTTGATATTATTTGCTAGCTTGCTTTCATATTTCATCTTTTCTGTTCTAATGATTCTTTTAGTTTTCACTGTAGGTTTTTAAAAACTTTTCAATCTTCTATCTGCCCACTAATTTTTACTTTGTTGTATGCCCTCTCTTTTGTTTTTACATTAGCTTTGACTTCCCTCTCAGGCACAGTTGTACTATTTTGCCATTTGTGTATTTCTTCACTTTTGGAATACACATATCCTGCACCTTCCTTATTTTTCCCAGAAACGCACACCATTGCTGCTCTGCTGACATCCCTGCCAACAGCTCCTTCCAATTTACTTCGGCCAATTCCTCTCTCATACCACTGTAATTTCCCTTATTCCACTGAAATACTGCTACATCAGACTTTACTTTCTCCCTATCGAATTTCAAGTTCAACTCAATCATATTGTGATCACTGGTTCCTAAGGGCTCTTCTACCTTAAGCTCCCTAATCACTCCTGTTTCATTACATAACATTATAGTTGATCCCCTAGTAGGTTCAACAACAAATTGCTCAAAAAAGCCACCTCATAGGCACTCAACAAACTCTCTCTCGGGATCCATTACCAACTTGATTTTCCCCAATTGACTTGCACGTTAAAGTCTCCCATGACCATCAATCCAATACAAGGTGGGCTCATCCTTTCCCACCATTGGTAGTATCTACAGGAGACACTGCCTCGAAGGTAATGTCTTTCATCAAAGATCCCCACCATTATGAGAAAGGAGGTTCAAAAGCCTGATGTCCCACACCAGCAGGTTCAAGAACAGCTGCATTGTTTGCAGAAACAACCTACATCATGACGGCACTATGGATACACTCTCACTTATTTGGCAGAACAGTGTTCTATTTTTTCTTTTGCATATAATTTGTTTTCTTTGTGAATGCTTTATCCATGAAGTAATGTGCCTGTGATGCTGTTGCAGGTAAACTTTCCTTTGTACCTGGTCACACATGTGAATATCACTCACAATTGACAAAGGTTCACCGGCTTGATTACAAAGATGCTGTCGGAGGAGAGAATGGACAATCTAGGTCTGTACTTGGTATAAAGACTGGAAGAATGACAGGTGATTTCATTAAAAATTCATTCAGTTCTGGTAATGATGTTCTGCCAGGCTGCACTGTTGGGACTGGGAGTCAAATAGAGGCCGACCATTCAGGAATGAGATGAGAAAAAATTTGTAGTGATTTTTTTTTGTAATTCTCTGCCCTGGGTTATGGAGACTCAGTCACTGAAAGTATTAGAGACTTAGATCAGTAGATTTTTATTTATTTTATTTAGGGATAATGCGCAGAATAGAGTCTTCTGGCTCGTCAAACCATGCCGCCATGCTACTCCAATTGAACCCTAACCAGGCAACTTACAATGACCAATTAACCCACTGTTACGCCCGTGGCCCCCTCCTTTTTAAGAATCGCAGGATCGCTGTTGATTCGAGTCAGGAGACCCAGGAAATGAGAGAGAGACACACACAGATTCTTCAATGGTTGGAATGTTTCCTGGGCCTCCGAGATAAAAAGCCATGGAACAGGTCATTGTCTTTTGGAGACGGAATTGTGTATTGAATGCGGTATGATTCATCGAAGCCCCCCCAGGCAATGAACCGAGGGGGGGGGGTTAGTGGAGGGATTGCATCATCCCAACCTGATTGACATCTGAGACCCTGTGAGTCAGGATAAAAGAGGGTCTGTGGGAACAGCCCCTCAGACGCACCAGAAGAAATGCTAGCGATCCCGTAATAGTAAAAGCCGGTGGGAAGGCCACGTGCGTCCTTTTCCATTTGCCCCGGAATCGGTGGGCCGTTACCACGGAAGAACGGTTTTTAGCTAACAATGGGGAAATCAACTCCCAACGACTCTCAAAGGATTGGCATCATAAAAGGAATGGGCAAGTTTTAACCAGTCTTTCTCTCCAACCAAAAAGCTGTAGCTTGAATGAACTAAAGTGACTTTTATATTTCCATTGGACAATACATTATCCCCTAGACAACGATAGAGCTATTCCTTATTGATTATTATTATACCCGCACTTTTAGATTTAGTATTGATGACATATATTATCTGTATGTTTGCATTGATATTATTTTTGTGTATTTTTATCAATAAATACTGTTAAAAATAGTACCATTAGACTTCAACGGACCTCTCTATCTTTGCTGGTAAGTGACCCAGTTACGGGGTTCGTAACACCACTAAGTCTTTGGAGTATGGGAGGAAACCAGAGCACTTGGAGAAAATCTATGTATTTCATGAGGAGGACAGAGGACAGAGGACACCAGGAATGAATTCTGAACTGCAACACCCCAAGCTGTAATAGTGTTGCCCTAACCACTACATTACCTAGCACCCATAAGTTCCATATGAAAGGAAATGGGGATAGTGCAGAGGAGTGGTGCTGAGGTAAAAGATCAGCCATGATCTAATCAAGAGGGGGAACAGGCACCAGAGGGGATGAAGAGATTGCTCATAGACAAGAGTCCTGATAAGGGTCTCAGCCCAAATCATTGACTGTACTTTTTTCCATAGGTGCTGCTCTGTCTGCTGAGTTCCTCCAGCATTTTGAGTATGTTGCTTGAAAAGTCTGATTCTAATTCCTCTGCCCATGAAGAATATCTCCAGCTTCCGTGGGCCTTTCTAAGTAAAGCTGCCTTTCCCCATTCCAGGGTCTCAAAGTGTGGGGCCCAGATTTAGACAGACTCCAACGCAGCCAACCAAGAGATTTATAAGGTTAGGCATTACTTCCCTGCACTTTAGCACTCTATTAATATAGTGCTGGATCTCTGACCCACCCCATTCCAGGATATCCCTTTCAGTAGAGACACTACAGATGATTCCAGAGAAATCCACCCATTGCCAAATGGCTGACAACATTTCGGTGTAACCCTTTCATTTCCAGTTATCCAGTCACCAATCAACTGACACTGTCAGCAGTCAGTCACAAATCAGTCATTGCCGGGTACCTGTAGCTAAGCAGAGCAACCCTCTCAATGACAGCACTCAGTCACCAATCAGAGTAAACTTTTCACTGACAGAACTTAGTCACCAATCAGAGTAAACCTTTCATCGAGAGCTCTCAGTTACTGATTAGAGTAACCCTTTCAGGTCTCAGTCAAAAAATATCACTGTTTATTCTCCTCCATAGCTGTTGCCTGACCTGCTGAGTTCCCCCAGTACAAGATTTCCAGCATCTGTAGAATCCCTTGTGTCTATGAGCAACACTTTCACTGTCAGGTCACTGTCACCAATCAGAAAAACCCTTTCATTGCCAACTCCCAGACAGTGACCCAAATTCTGCTCCTATATTTTGTGGTCTTAAGAACAGGACCACTGCTTTCCTTTGTATTAACAACTTGGACTAGGGTGTAGAGGACACAAATGCCAAATCAGCAGATGACGTACAACTAGTCCAGGAGATTCTGTGGGCAAGAATGAAATTCTTAGATGGTATGTTGTTTCCTGGGTGTTAAGATTCCGTAACATCTTGGATCAAGTACTCAGCATTCTTAATAGGGAGGGTGAATGGCTAGAGACCATGGTCCATGTAGATATCAATGAAATGGGTAGCACAAGTGATGAGGTTCTGCATTGGGTGTTAGGTGCTAAGTTAAAGGGCAGGACCTCCAAGTTATGATCTCAGGACCATGATCCCAGAACTAGGAAGATTATATAGTTTAACACATGGCTAAGGAGCTGGTGTAGGAGGGAGAGCATAAGATTTTTGGATCATGTAGCTCTCTTCCAGGGAAGGTGGATCTGTACAGAAATGACAGTTTGCACATGAACTGGAGAGGTACTAATAACCTAGCGGCAAAGATTGCTGATGCTGCACAGTAGGACTTAAAATAGAGTTGCAGGGGGAGAGGAAACAGCGTGCTAGGAGTTGCAGAGGCAGATGTTGTTAAGACCTCAACGTCAGAAATCAAAAGGTGCGATTAGATTGCTGAGCTGTGCATATTTCAATGCAAGAAGAATTGTAGGAAAGGTGGATGAACTTAGGGAATTGATCAACACCTGGAATTATGACCTTGCAGTCATTAGTTAGACTTGGCTGTCGGAGGGATAGGACTGGCAGCTCAATATTCCAGGGTTCCATTGTCTTAGACGTAACAGAACGGAAGGGGTTAGAGGAGGGTGGCATTATAGTCAGGGTAAATGTCACGGCAATGTTCAGTCAGAACAGACTGGAGAACGTCTAGTGAAGTGTTATGGGTGGAACTGAGGAATAAGAAAGGTATGACCACGTTAATGGAGCTATGTTATAGGCCACCTACAGTCCAAGGGATTTGGGGGAACAAATTTGTAGCAAGATAGCAGACAATTGTGAGAAATGTAAGGCTGTGATAGCAGAGGATTTTATCTTTTCAGATATTGACTGGGGATACCATACTGTGAAAGCACTAGACGGGACAGAGTTTATCCAACATGTTCAGAAAGGTTTCCTTCATGACTACGTAGAAGTCCCAGAGTGAGGGAGTGCAGTACTGGATCTGCTTTCAGGAAATGAGACAGGGCAGGTGAAGAAGTTTGTGTAGGGGAACACTTTGCAGTCAGTGACCACAATGCCATTAGTTTCAAAGTAAATATGCAAAAAGATCGGCCTAGTCCATAGACTGAGATTCTGAATTGGAGAAAGGCCAATTTTGATGGTATCAGAAATGATCTGACAAGTGCTGATTGGGACAGGCTGTTTTCTGGCAAAGATGTACTTGCAAAGTGGGAGGCCTTCAAAAGTGAAATTTTGAGAGTACAAAGCCTATCAGAATAAAAGTAAAGATAACAAGTGCAGGGAACCTTGGTTTTTGAGAGATTTTGAGCCCCTGCTTAAGAGAAATAAAGGAGGTGCATAGCAGGCCCAGACAAGTAGGAACAGATAAGTGCAGAAAGCTTGTATACATACTTAAGGCAGAGGTTGATAGATCCTTGATTGGTCAGGGCATGAAAAGATACAGGGAGAAGATAAGAGATTGGGTTTCAGAGGGAAAATGGATCAGACTTGATGAAATAGCAGAGCATACTCGATGGGCCAAATGGCCTAATTCTGTTCTGCTATCTTATGGTTTTTTATGGTTTAAGAAATGCAAGAGAACACTTAAGAAAGAAATCAAGAAGATTCCAGCAGACAGTGTGAAGGATCCTAAGGATATGTTATGAGCAAAAGGATTGCAAGGGACAAATCAGAATGATAATCCATTTGTGGAGCTAAAACTGATGAGGGAGATCTTAAATTCATTCTTTGCATCTGTATTTACTCAGAAGGATGCAGAGTCCATAGAAGTGAGGCAAAGCGGCATCAATTTCATGAACCCTGTACAGATTACAGAGGAGGAGGTGTTTGCCTCCCTGAGGCAAATCATGGTGGATAATTCCCCAGGGCCTGACAATATGCTCCATCAGACCCTATGGGAGGCAAGCACAGAAATTGCCAGGGCCCAAGCAGAGATATGTCTGGTGACAGGAGAGGTACCAGAGGATTTGAGGACAGCCAATGTCTATCCGCTGTTTAAAAAAGGTCTAAACAAAAACGAGGAAATTTTAGGCTTGTGAGGCTGACGTCAGTTGTGGGAAAATTATTGAAAGGGATTCTAAGGGACCAGATATATCAGTATTATGATAAATTGATTAAACTGATCAGTATTATGATAAACTCATTAAGGATAGCCATCAAGGCTTTGTGCATGGTAGGTCATGTCTAACCAATCTTATAGAGTTTTTTGAGGAAGTTACCAGAAAAGTGAATGAAAGTAGTGGATGCTGTCAACATGGATTTTAGCAAGGCATTTGACAAGGTCCTGCATAGGAGGCTGGTCAAGAAGGTTCAGTCGCTCAGCATTCAGGATGAGGTAGTAAATTGGATTGGACATTGGCTTTGTGGGAGAAGCCAGGGAGTGATAGCATAGGGTTGCCTCTCTGAGATCTGTGACTAGTGGTATTCTGCAAGGATCAGTGCTGGATCCTTTGTTTAACATCTATATCGATCTGGATGATAATATGGTTGACTGGATCAGCAAATTTGTGGATGACACCAAGATTGGGGGTGCAGTGGACAGTGAGGAAGGCTATCATGGCTTGCAAAGGGATCTCTACATTAGCTGGAAAAATGGGCTGAAAAAAGGCTGTTGGAATTTAATGCAAAGTGAGAATTTTTACACTTCGGTAGGACCAACCAGGGTAGGTCTTACACACTAAGCAGTAGGGCACTGAGGATTGTGGCAGAACAAAGCAATCTTAGAATATAGCTCCATAATTCCTTGCAAGTGGCTTCATAGGTAGATAGGGTCATAAAGAAAGCTTCTGGCATATTGGCCTTCATAAATCAATGTACTGAGTACAGGAGATGGGATGTTATGTTGAAGTTGTACAAGACATTGGTGAAGACTAATTTGCGGTATTGTGTGCAGTTTTGGTCACTTACCTACAGAAAAGATGTAAATGAGGTTTACATCATAGAGGACTTTATAGTCAGGGGGTCAGACAGGCGATTCTGTGTACACAAGAAAGAAACTCAGATGGTAGTTTGCCTCCCAGGTGCCAGGGTCTGGGATGTTTCTGATCGCGTCCAAGATATCCTGCAGTGGGAGGGAGAACAGCCAGAGGTCGTGGTACATATTGGTACCAATGACATTGGTAAGGAAAAGGGAAAAGGTCCTGAAAGAAGACTACAGGGAAGGAAGGAAGGAAGTTGAAAAACAGGACCTCAAAGGTAGTCATCTCGGGATTACTGCCTGTGCCACGCGACAGTGAGAATAAGAATAGAATGAGGTGGAGGATAAATGCGTGGCTGAGGGAATGGAGCAGGGGGCGGGGATTCAGATTTCTGGATCATTGGGACCTCTTTTGGTGTGGGTATGACCTGTACAAAAAGGACAGGTTGCACTTGAATCCCAGGGGGACCAATATCCTGGCAGGCACGTTTGATCGAGCTGTTGGGGAGGGTTTAAACTAGTTTGGCAGGGGGGTGGGAATCAGAATGTGAGTGTGGGAATGTGTAGAAGGACGAGGGTATGATGCTAAGAGATCTGAGTTGTTGAGGAAGGGCAGGCAGGGGATGAAACATAATTGTAGCCAGTTAAAGGGATTAAAATGTGTCTATTTCAATGCTAGGAGTATTAGGAACAAGGAGGATGAACTTAGAGCATGGATTAGTACGTGGAACTACAATGTTGTGGCCGTTACTGAAACTTGGTTGGAGGAAGGGTTGATGCAGGTCCCGGGGTTCAGGTGTTTTAAAAGGAATAGAATGGGAGGTAGAAAAGGTGGGGAGTGGCATTGCTGGTCAGGGATAGTATCACGGCTATAGAAAGGGAGGACACTGCAGAGGGAGTGTCCACGGAGTCAGTCTGGGTGGAAGTCAGAAATAGGAAGGGATCAATCACTGACACCGAGGAGCAGATAAGTAGGCAGATTTTAGAATGGTGCACAAAATACAAGGCTGTAGTTTTGGGTGATTTCAACTTCCCTCATATTGACTGGCACCTCCTGAGTGCAAGGGGGATAGATGGGGCTGAATTTGTCAGGTGTGTTCAAGAAGGATTCTTGACACAGTATGTGGACCAGCCAACGAGAGGAGAGGTTATACTGGATCTTGTTCTGGGTAGTGAACCTAGTCAGGTGACAGACCTCTTGGTCGGGGAGCATTTTGGTGAGAGTGACCACAACTCCCTTAGCTTCAGCATAGCTATGGAAAAGGATACAAACAGAAAAAATGGGTAAGTACTTAACTGGGGAAGGGCTAACTATAATGGGATGAGGCAGGAACTAGCGAGAGTAAATTGGAAACAGATGTTCAAGGTTGGAAGCACAGAAGTAATGTGGAGGAAGTTCAGGGACCACTTGAGCTGGGTTCAGGATAGGTTTGTCCCACTGAGGCAAGGAAAAAATGGTAGGAAAAGGGAACGTGGCTGACGAAACACTTGAGGCAACTCGTCAAGAGGGAAAAGGAAGCATATGTTAGATATAAGAAGCAGGAAGTAGGAGGGGCTCATGAGAAATATAGGGTAGTAGGAAGGAGCTAAAGAAAGGACTTGGGAGAGCTCAAAGAGGGCATGTAGGATTAAGGAGAACCCCAAGGTGTTCTATGCGTATGCGAAGAACAGGAGGATGACGAGATCAAAGGTGGGACTGCTAAAGGATAAAGAGCGTAACATGCGCCTAGAGGCGGAGGAGGTTGGGGAGGTCTTAAATGAATTCTTTGCTTCAGTATTCACAAGTGAAAAGGATCTTGATCAGGGTGAAGTTGAAATAGAGCAAGCCTGTGAGCTGGACAATGTGGAAATTACGGAAGAACTGCTGGATTTTCTTAAAAACATCAAGATTGATAAATCCCCAGGGGCAGATATGATACACCCCAGGTTGTTGTGGGAATTGAGAGTAGAGATCGCTGGAACATTAGCTATGATCTTTAAATCATCTTTGGCTACAGGGGAAGTGCCAGAGGACTGGAGAATGGCAAATCTAGTTCCCTTGTTTAAAAAAGGTAATGGGGAGAAACCTGGGAACTATAGACCAGTGAGTCTTACGTTGCTGGTCTGCAAACTACTGGAAAGGATTCTTAAGGGTAGGATCTACGAGCATTTGGAGAAGTACAGTCTACTCACGGATAGTCAACATGGCTTTGTGAAGGGAAGATCATGCCTCACGAGCCTGAGTTTTTTGAAGAGGTAACAAAAGAAATTGATGAGGGTAGGACAGTGGATGTGGTCTACATGGACTTTAGCAAAGCATTTGACAAGGTCCCTCATGAGAGACTCATCTAGAAATTCATGAGGCATGGGATAAGTGGAATCTTGGCTGTTTGGATAAAAAATTGGCTTAAAGGAAGAATGCAGAGGGTAGTTGTGGAAGTAAGTATTCTGCCTGGAGGACGGTGACTAGTGGAGTGCCACAGGGATCTGATCTGGGACCCCTGCTATTTGTGATTTTTATAAATGACCTGGATGTAGAGGCAGAAGGATGGGTGAGTAAGTTTGCGGATGACACGAAGATTAGAGGAGTTGTGGATGGAACTGCAGGTTGTCGAAGGTTAAAGAGGATATAGACAGGCTGCAGAGTTGGGCAGAAAAATAGCAGTTGGAGTTCAATCCGGGTAAGTGTGAGGTGATGCACTTTGGAAGGACAAACCAGAAGACTGGGTACAGGATTAATGGTCAGCTACTTAAGAGTGTGGATGAGTGTGAGTTCAAATCCATACATCCCTCAAGGTCGCTGCACAGGTTGATAGGGTAGTTAAGAAGGCCTATGGGATGCTAGGCTTTATTAACAGGGCGACTGAGTTCAAGAGTAGAGAGGCCATGTTGCAACTCCACAAATCTCTGGTGAGACCACACTTATGAGTATTGTGTTCAATTCTGGTCACCTCATTATAGGAAGGATGTGGAAGCTATGAAGAGGAGGCAGAGGAGATTTACCAGGATGTTGCCTGGTTTAGAGAACAAGTCATATGAAGTAAGGTTAGCAGAGCTGGGATTTTTATCTTTGGAGTGTTGAAGAATGAGCGGGGACTTGATAGAGGTCTACAAGATTATGAGAGGCATAGTTAGGGTGAATAGTCAGTACCTGTTTCCCAGGGCACCAATAGCAAACACCAGAGGGCATATGTACAAAATTAAGGGAGGGAAGTTTAGGGGAGAAATCAGGAGTAAGTTTTTTTTTACACACAGAAGGTTGAGAGTGCCTGGAATGACTTGCCAGGGATGGTGGTGGAGGCTAAAACATCAGGGATTTTTAAGAGCCTCTTGGACAGGCACATAGATGAAAGAAAAACAGAATGTTATGGGGTAGTGTGGGTTTAGTACTTTTCTTTAAGGATTATATGGGTCTGCACAACATGGAGGACTGAAGGGCCTGTACTGTGTTCTATGGTTCTAAGCTTGAAAGAGTACAGAGAAAAATTACAAGAATGTTGCCAGGTCTGGAGGACCTGAGTTATAAAGTTAGGACTATATTCTTCAGAATGTAGAAGATTAAGAGGAGATTTGATAAGAGGGGCAAACAGGCAAACAGGCATTTTCTACTAAGGTTGGGTGGGACTACAACCAGAAGTGATGGGTTAAGGGAAAATGGTGCAACGTCCAAGGAGAATGCGAGGAGGAACTTCTTCACTCAGCATGCAGTGTAAGTGCAGTGTAAGTCTGGAATGAGCTGAGAGTAGAAGTGGTGGATGCGGGTTAGATTTCAACATTTAAGAAAAATGTGAACAGGTACATGGATCGGAGGGGTATGGAGTATATGGTCTGGTTCCAGTAGGAGTGACTAT
Organism: Hypanus sabinus; assembly: GCF_030144855.1. Classification (NCBI taxonomy): domain Eukaryota; kingdom Metazoa; phylum Chordata; class Chondrichthyes; order Myliobatiformes; family Dasyatidae; genus Hypanus; species Hypanus sabinus. The sequence goes on along the minus strand of NC_082731.1, from coordinate 1,931,404 downwards.
GCAGAATGATACTACTGCATGGACCAGATGGGCTGAAAGGCCTGTTCTACACTGTAGTGCTCTACGACTAAGAGGAATGAAAAGAGATTCTTCCAACAGGGATGCAGCTTATTTCTTAAACAACGCATTTAGATACAACACCTTGAGTACCGTATTCGCTATCCTTTCTGACTCTGCATCTCTAATGATTTGATATTCAGCCCGTTGACTGCAACTAAGTCATATCACCTGCCTCCCCTTCCTGACAGTCTGACTGCACGCTATCTTTACTTTTTTACCATCCATCCTATTCTGAGTCCCTTCACTGCCCCCACTGCCAAATTATTTTCAACCCTCCCTAAAAGCTCTAACAAATCTGCCATGAGAATATTGGTCCCACTCAGGTTCAGGTGCAACCCATCACTTTCCTCCCCCAGAAGAAATCCCAATTATCCAAGAACTTGAAGCCCTGCCCATGCACCAGCATCTCAGCCACGCATTTATCTGCCAAATCATCCTGCTTCTACCCAGGCAGCAATCCAGAAACTACTACCCAGGAGATCCTGCTTCTCCACTTTCTACCTATAACCATATAACAATTACAGCATGGAAACAGGCCATCTTGGCCCTTCTAGTCAGTATCAAACGCTTACTCTTACCTAGTCCCACTGACCTGCACTCAGCCAATAACCCTCCATTCCTTTCCTGTCCATATACCTATCCAATTATACTTTAAATGACAACAATACCGAACCTGCCTCCACCACCTACTGGAAGCTCATTCCACACAGCTACCTCTCTCTGAGTAAAGAAATTCCCCCTCGTGTTACCCCTAAACTTTTGCCCCCTGACTCTCAACTTGTTTGAATCTCCCCTACTCTCAATAGAAAAAGCCTATCCACATCAACTCTATCTATCCCCCTTCATAATTTTAAATACTTCTATCAAGTCCCCCCTCAACCTTCTATGCTCCAAAGAATAAACACCTAACTTGTTCAACCTTTCTCTGTAACTTAGGTGCTGAAACATTCTAGTAAATCTCCTCTGTACTCTCTCTATTTTGTTGACATCTTTCCTATAATTCAGTGACCAGAACTGTACGTACTCCATATTTGGCCTCACCAATGTCTTGTACAATTTTAACATTACATCCCAACTCCTATACTCAATGCTCTGATTTATAAAGGCCAGCATACCAAAAGCTTTCTTCACCACCCTATCCACGTGAGATTTCACCTTCAGGGAACTATACACCATTATTCCTAGATCACTCTGTTCTACTGCATTCTTCAATGTCCTACCATTTACCATGTATGTCCTATTTTGATTATTCCTACCGAAATATAGCACCTCACACTTATCAGCATTAAACTCCATCTGCCATCTTTCAGCCCACTCTTCCGACTGGCCTAAATCTCTCTGCGAGCTTTGAAAACCTACTTCATTATCCACAATGCCACCTATCTTAGTATCATCTGCATGCTTACTTATCCAATTTACCACCCCATCATCCAGATCATTAATGTATATGACAAACAACATTGGACCCAGTACAGATCCCTGAGGCACACCACTAGTCACCGGCCTCCAACCTGACAAACAGTTATCCACCATTACTCTCTGGCATCTCCCATCCAGCCACTGTTGAATCCATTTTACTACTTCAATATTAATTCCTAACAATTGAACCTTCCTAACTAACCTTCCGTGCAGAACCTTGTCAAAGGCCTTACTGAAGTCCATATAGACAACATCCACTGCTATACCGTCGTCAACTTTCCTAGTAACCTTTTCAAAAACTTCAATAAGGTTTGTCAAACATGACCTTCCAAGCACAAATCCATGTTGACCCTGTCTATCCAGATATTTATACATACTCTCTCTAAGAATACTTTCCATTAATTTACCTACCACTGATGTCAAACTTACAGGCCACTAATTGCTAGGTTTACTCTTAGAACCCTTTTTAAACAATGGAACAACATGAGCAATACGCCAATCCATCCCTGTTTCTGATGACATTTGAAATATTTCTGTCAGAGCCCCTGCTATTCTACACTAACTTCCCTCAAGGTCCTAGGGAATATCCTGTCAGGACCTGGAGACTTATCCACTTTTATATTCCTTAAAAGTGCCAGTACTTCCTCCTCTTTAATCGTCATAGTTTCCATAGCTTCCCTACTTGTTTCCCTTACCTTACACAATTCAATATCCTTCTCCTTAGTGAATACCAAAGAAAAGAAATTTTCAAAATCTCCCCCCATCTCTTTTGGCGCCACACATAGCTGTCCACTCTGATTCTCTAAGGGGCCAATTTTATCCCTCACTATCCTTTTGCTATTAATATAACTGTAGAAACCCTTTGTATTTATTTTCACCTTACTTGCCAAAGCAACCTCGTATCTTCTTTTAGCTTTTCTAATTTCTTTCTTAAAATTCTTTTTACATTCTTTATATTCCTCGAGAACATTTACTCCATGCTGCCTAAATTTATTGTAGATCTCCCTCTTTTTCTAAACTAAGTTTCCAATATCTTTTGAAAACCGTGGCTCTCTCAAACTTTTAACCTTTCCTTTCAACCTAACAGGAACATAAAGATTCTGTACCCTCAAAATTTCACCTTTAAATGACCTCCATTTCTCTATTTCATCCTTCTCATAAATCAAATTGTCCCAATCTATTCCTTCTAAATCCTTTCGTATCTCCTCAAAGTTAGCCTAGCTTTCTAAATTCTCTTTTCAGGACCTCTGTTTTTTCTTCCTATGTTATTGGTACCAACATGTACCAGACATCTGGCTGCACCCCCTCTCTCTCCAAATGTTGTGGAAGCAATCCGAGACGTCCCTGACCCTGGCACCTGGGAGACAACATACCATCCGAGTGTCCTGTTCACATCCACAGAATCTCCTGTCTGTTCCTTATCACTATTGCACTCTTCTCTCTCTTTCCCTTCTGCATCATGGACCCATGGTCAGTGCCTGTAACCCAGTTGCCATGGCATTCTCCTGGGAGGTAATCCCCCACAAAAGTATCCAAAGTGGTATACTTGTTTTTGAGGGGAATGTCCACAGCTGTACTCCACTCTCACTGCCTATTTCCATTTCTCCTGACAGTCACTCAGCTTCTTGCCTCCTGCAGCTTCGGGGTGACTTCGCTGCAACTTTGATCAATTATCTCCTCACTCTCCTGTATATCCAGTCATCCAGCTGCTGCTAACATGGTCTTCAAGGAGCTGCAGCTGGATGCACTTCATGCAGATGTAGTTCCCTGGTCTCCCAGTTCTCCAACATCTGGCATGAAGAGCTTACCACAGCCATTTAAATGGTACAGTAAGAGGGGGAAAAGCAGTCGCTTTGCATAGAACCAACTTCAAGCTGAAGCCTCCTTTGAGCCAAAGCCTGTTGCTTCTTCTCTCGCCACTGGCCTATTCCCAACAATGGCCTACTGTCACCGCTGGCCTTCTCCCAACAAAAGCTTACTCCTGACAATGGCCACTCTGCTTATCCCTTCTGTATTTTTATTTAGTTCGTAAAGCTCGGTTGACACCGCTGATAGGCTCTGTACAATGGACAAACGTCCGCAAAGCTCTCTTTCTAAATAATCGCTGCCCACCTGCAAGAAACACATCTTCATAGATCTCTGTTGACTCCAGTGATAGGCCCTGCACAGTAAAATGTACCATTTGTGTCAAGTCAAATCAGTGAGGGTTGTGCTGGACAGCTTGCAAATCTTATCAGGCGGATCTTGCAAATCTTACAGCATGCCTACAATGTACTAACCTATTTAGTAATAGACAATTAGAGCGAGAGCTTCACTCCCTACCTAAACCAGGTTGTCTGCGGGCTTACCTAATTGGTCTGCAACCTTGAAGAACTCAGTTTTGCAGAGGTCTGTTTGGTCCAAGGCACTGAGTTGCGACGGTGACCCCCGGCTGTCCAACTGTGCTTCATCATCCATCACTTCCTGAGCTCCTTGACCAACTGAGACCTGGATGACTGGGGGCTGCCATACAATGGTATCACCACTGATGGTGTTGACGTCACTTGCTCCTGGCTTTGCGTTGTCCACAATGTCCGCCGCTCCCGTGGGCATTAAAGTATCAACGAAACCCACTATCTGCGGTACACCTGGTTTGCTTAGGGTTCCTTTGTAGTCTGGCACGGGCACCTCCTCTCCCTCTGCAAGAGTAAAGAACAGCAATAATATCAATCTCCTCATCCATATCGCTGGGACACTCTAGTTACATGGGGGGGGGGGGTGTGTGTGTGTGTGTGTGTGTGTGTGTGTGTGTGTGTGTGTGTGTGTGTGTGTGTGTGTAGAAGGGATATGTGTCCTGTACCACCAGTCAACAGAATTCAGAAACATGTTAACCTACACCCTGCTGTTCGCCTGATCCTCCCGTGAGAACGCACAACATAGAACAGTACAACTCAGAAACAATGTTATACTGAACTGGAACATCAACAGTACAGAGCAACACACACAAAATGCTGGAGGAACTCAGCAGGTCAGCTAGGTGTTAGATGAAAATGGGTGGGAAAGGCAAAAGGGCTAGTGAAAAAGGAATCTGATAGGAGCGGAGAGTGGACCAAGAGAGAAATGGAAAAAGAAGGGGTACCAGAGCAAGGTGATAGGCAGGTGAGGAGAAGAGGTAAGAGGCCAGAGTGTGGATTAGAAGAAAAGGGAAAGAGGAGAGAAAAATATTTGAAAAGGAGAAATCAATTTTCATGCTATTGGATTGGAGGTACAGTACAGGCCCTTCAGCCCATGTAATGCTGACCTTTCAACCTAACGCAAGGTCAATCGATTGCTTTCTTCCTGCATAACCTTTAAGTGGTTCTTTAAACATGAACTACTTAATCTAATGACATGTAAGTCCCTTCTGCTTTCACATGACCCATATTCACTTACAGGTTCACGTACTATACTGTACGTTCCTTCTGCATGTCCATGGTCTATATTCCTGTAACACCTTGGGAAAGGTTTCACTGCTAATGTAATGGACTTTCGGTGGTGTAATGTAATGGTGTTTGGGTTATCATTAGAGTTAACGGGTGCTTTGGACCGTGAACCGTCCAATGACAGGAGTGTGTGTTCATGCTGTGTGTCTGACACTGAGGTGATTTGGGTTTGGCGAGAGATGAAGCGAGAAGACACCAGAGAGGAGAGGTCATAGGCGTGGACTTGGAGTGTGACCAGGAGTCAACAAAGCCCGTGGAAATCAGGGAAGGATCGGTGATGGAGAAACTGTCCAGCTTGTGCACATTAGACTGTTTCATTAAAATGGTCCCTTTTCTTTTTTAACCCTTTAGTCACATTAAGAATTATAAAGCTAAATTGTCTATTTGCATCTGGTGTACTGTCTGTTATTTCATGGTACTGATTTGTAACAGGGTAACACATCACGCAGAATCCACACAAACGGGGTTTTCAGGGTGGACTTGCATCTCAATCTCACACGTTTGGCAGGGCTATAGGTTGCTGTCCCTGGACTTATGCAGCCGACAGAACCTGAGGGTTACAATTGTGGGGGTATCGTTCGGGATTGATTTCGTTGGATGCTGTGTGATTGCCGTGAGCACTGAACCAGTGAGTTCCGTGTTTATGTCTGTGCTAAACTATTGTCCAGTAAAGTGATTACGATACATGGGTATGGATGCTGCTGGGGTTGAGCGGTGGTGTGAATCCACAGGGTTACTGGTAACAAATGTGTGTATATTGAGTGGGGTAGATATTCGTACTCCTGATGAATTGTTAATTCGACTTTTAAGTACTGTTAAAGCTGTAGAAAAAGTTATGATTGTGGGGCGGAAGTTTGATAAAATGTTGGACACAGACTTTGTTTTAGTTCACACTAGTGCTGACGTAACAGCAGTGGAACTGCCTGGTACTATTGGGGTCCCGGGAGAGAGGGGCTGTGGACTGTCCATTCTTGCTGGGGGAGGAGAGTGTAGGTGAGGGGGCTGAATTGCAAGTTGAGTCTCCCATGGCTGAGAGTATAGACTTCAAAGACAAGGTTCTCACATTTTTGCACAGCGAGGGGAGAATAGTCTAATGAGAATGTCTAATGAGTCCCCCAGCGAGGAGTGAGAATTTTGAGTTGGTATCAACCCTTACCTATCTGGTGAATAAACAGGCTGAGGGTCCTAGCTACTGAAAGCTGAGAATGTTCTCTGGAGTGAAGCCCACCCCCGAGAGGGAGGAGGAGTTTGAGACTTGGGCAAAGCAGACTTCTGAGTTGTTAGAGTGGCAGTGCTCTGACAACATAAAGAGAGGTTGAGAGCTTAAGGGAGCGGGCTGCTGACATAGTGAGAGCTGTAAAGGCACAGAACACCCTTGCCACTTCTGCGGCCGACATGCAAGCACAGGAAAAGGAATTTGCCATGAAAGGAAGCCCAATGGAGTTCATGACGGGGTTTCAGAACATGCATCAGGAGAAGGGGGAGACGCTTTCTTCCTACATCTTTCGGCTGGAGAGACAGCTAAATTGTTTGCACGTAGGGGGGCCATTAAGAAAGCTGAGGTGATCAGTTAAAAATGGACCAAATAGCAAAAGGTGCCCAGTACCAGAACTTGATCGCTTGGGGTCTCAGACTGTCTTGTAAGATGCAGCCCCCCTCCCTCATTTGTTGAGCTGATCAGAGAAGTACGGGAGGAGGAGAACATGTCAGAGGCATGGGAGGGATCCATCAGCAGGGCAGTAGCGGCAGGTAACCACGGATAGCCCAACTCAGGGAGTGGTAAAGGAGATCATGGCAGACTTGAGAACTGAGATGTCCTGGTTGCTATCAGCAGGCGTGGCCCCTGGAACTGATAGGGAGGCAGACCCCCTAAGTGGACGGATGATGCAGAGGGCTGCTAGTGGCCGGGGAGCGGCTGGTATTGTCTGTAATAACTATAGTGAAGAGGGACACTTCAGGCGGGAGTGTGAGCAATGGGAAATCCCTCGGAGAATGAGGCCCCCAGGTACCTAAGCAGACAGAGACGTCGGGAAACTTAGAAGAGACCCAGTGAGGGAACAGCCTGACGTTCCCAGCAATATATCAAGGAACACTCCAAAACATCGATTTACTAGGATGTTACCTGGGTTTCAGCACTTAAGTTACAGAGAAAGGTTGAACAAGTTAGGTCTCTATTCATTGGAGCGTAGAAGGTTGAGGGGGGATTTGATCGAGGTATTTAAAATTTTGAGAGGGATAGATAGAGTTGACGTGAATAGGCTGTTTCCATTGAGAGTAGGGGAGATTCAAACGAGAGGACATGATTTGAGAGTTAGGGGGCAGAAGTTTAAGGGAAACACGAGGGGGTATTTCTTTACTCAGAGAGTGATAGCTGTGTGGAATGAGCTTCCTGTAGAAGTAGTAGAGGCCAGTTCAGTTGTGTCATTTAAGGTAAAATTGGATAGGTATATGGACAGGAAAGGTTATGGGCTGAGTGCGGGTAGGTGGGACTAGGTGAGATTAAGAGTTCGGCACGGACTAGGAGGGCCGAGATGGCCTGTTTCCGTGCTGTGATTGTTATATGGTTATATGTTATATGGTTAAAACAAAAGACCTATTCCTGAAGACTTAGTGGGGCCAAGCTCCAGTGTATTGCTACGGATAGAGGGTACTTATGCTACAGTTATACCTGACACAGGGTCGCAGGTCATTTTACAACCTGTATTTGACACATTTACCATTGATGCCACTCAGAGCACTGAGATCTGGGGACAGTACAGGTGATGGTTATTTGTCAGTGAAGCTGTAGTTCCTGGAGGTCGATGTAGCAGTGGATGAGACCGTTGATACATTCGTGCTGGTTTGCCTGGACCCTGTTGAGAAGGGCGGTGTTTCAATTCTTGTGGGGACCAACAGTCCTATTGAGAGAGGCTTATGGGGGCCTGCAAAGAGAAAGCTGCAGAGAGCTTTCTGAGAACATTGTCGGTTCACCTGGTGTTTTGAGCTGCTTTTGAGGAAGTGCGTAACTGCATTGGGCCAGATAGCGAGTTTAGAGGAGGGACTGCGTGGTTCACCCAGTCAAAGCCAAACGTATTACAGCCCGGGGAAGTAGCAAGAGTGATGGGAATGCCTGAGGTGAGGCCCTCCTGGTGCATGCTCCAGAAGACCACGAAGAGGAGTTGGATGTGCCTGCTGGGGTACTGGTGAGGCCTGAACTGCAGAAGCCCTCAGAACAGGACGACAGTGAGGGTCAGGAACACTACGAAGAGGGAGGTAATCTCTTCCTGGTGACGGTAATGTCCAGTGTCCCAGTGAGACAAACAGTGGTGAAACTATCTGCAAAGGGGGGAAAGTTGACCACTGAGTCATTAAAGTTACTTCCCACTACATGCGGGTTGGGAGAGGAGGTTGACAGAGAAGATGTTGAAACTGGAAGGTGTCTTTTTTACTGACGAGTGGTCCGTTGTCACTCAATTGTGTTGTTCCAAGAGCACTCGCCACACTATCTGGGTGACCCGAACACTCTGTTCAGAGAAAGGCCGCGGCGACTGGCCCCTGCAGAGCTGGAAGATGTTTGGCAGCATTTGTGTAGGTTGAAGGAAGCTGGGATCATCACCGAGTCCAGAAGCCCCTATGCGTCCCACATGGTAGTGACCAGGAAGAAGAATGGGAAGGTACGGATGTATGTGGACTACAGGATTCTGAACAAGCGTACGGTCCCCGACCAGTATTCAGTCCCAAGGATTGAGACGTGCTGGTCTTTCTGAGTGGTGCGAAGTGGTTCAGTGTGCTGGATTTGAGGAGTGGATATTACCAGATCCCCATGAGTGAGGCTGACAAAGAGAAGGCGGCATTTATATGTCCACTGGGATTCCTCCAGTTCGAATGGATGCCCCAGGGCATATCCAGCGCCCCTGCAAACTTCCAGCGTGGTATGGTGAAATGTTGGTGGGGGGATATGGTGGGGGGGGGATATGAACATGCTTGAGGTATTGGTGTATCTGGATATCCTCATACTGTTTGGGTCCATCTTGGAGGAACATGAAGCAAGGCTACTGAAGGTGCTGGGCCACCTGAAAGCTGAAGGGTTAAATCTTTCTCTGGACAAGTGCTAGTTCTGCAAAGTGTATGTCAGCTATGTTGGGCACATAGTCTCAAGGAATGGAGTAGCTACGATCCATCTAAGATAGAGGTGTTGGCAACATGGCCAAGGTGCCAGACTGTGAGCACTTTGCACTCGTTCCTTGGGTACTATTGGAGGTTCATGAAGGACTATGCAAAAGTGAGTCACCCGTTAAATCAGCTTCCGTGTGGTTACCCTGCATTGGGGAAGAAAGGGAGGAGGAGGACAAAAGGAGAGGAAGGTAAAGAGTATCTTAGCATTTCATAGCCTTTTGGAGTGAGGTGAGTTGCAAAGTGTAAAGAGGCCTTTCAGGCACTGAAGGAGCTGCTGACACAAGCACCTTTTGCACCTGGCTTTTGCAGTCTCCTGATTGCCATACTGTCTGCATACAGATGCCAGCAGGGAGGGCTTAGGGGGTGTCCTGTATCAGGATCAGGGCACTGGGTTGAGATCTGTTACGTTTGTCAGCTGGAGTCTGTTGTTATCCCATGCACAAATTGGAGTTTCTGATGTTGAAATGGGCTGTGATGAATAAGTTGAGTGACTACCTCTATGGTGCCAAGTTTGAGGTGACAATACCCTGACCTCAGCAAAATTGGATGCCACATTTGGCGTTATCTGCCTATGATTTCCGCCTGAAGTACCCACCAGGAAGTAGGAACATTGATGCTGATGTTTTGTCTCGATGTGCTCATGAAGGGCTGGATAGGGTTGAAGAGTGGGAGTACTCTGCCCCCAGGAGTGAAAACCATGTGTCAGTTTGCCATCATGGTGAAGGCAAGGGTAGGACTGAGCGGTAGATCAATTGGGAGCATCCGTTGCCATCATTCTGTAATCTGATTGCTCTGAAGACATACTAGTTACCAGAATGGAGTCCTGGGGAAGTGGCAGCTGCTCAGCGAGATGGCCTGGGCATCGGTACCATTTGGTCAGTGGTTGAAAAAGGAGACCCGGACCAAGTCGAGAAGACAAACATGCTGTAGTGCCTCCATTACTGAGAGAATGGCCCAGATTGGAGTTGAGGAACTAGATCCTAAACCGGGTCACGTCACCTCACCTCCACACTGGCCTCAGCATTCTTAACTGGTTCCACCTGAGAGGTATTGGAGGACTGTGTTAAAGTCACTTCATGATGATTCTGGACATCTATGGTTGAAAAGACCTATGGATTGCTCAGAGATCGGATCTATTGGCCCCAAATGTAGCCAGAGGTTGAAGAATACTGCAGGACAGACATTCGATGCATACAGAGAAAGACGCTGCCTAGGAGGGAACTGTCCATTGTCCCACTTGCAGAGTGCGGGGCCCCTGGACCTGGTGTGTATGGATTTCCTGTCAATAGAGCCAGATGTCTACCACACAGCAAATTCCTTAGTCATCACGGACCACTACACCAGATATGTGCAAGCTTTCCCTACAAGGATCAGAGGGCGTCCACAGTGGCCAAAGTGTGATGGGAGAAGTATTTCATTTATTATGGCCTCCCCAGGCGGATGGATATATTGTAATCAGGGACGGGATTTTGAGAGTAGGCTCATACATGAGTTACTGGGCATGCTTGGAGTTGACAAGTCGATTAGCCAGGGCAACAAAGGGTATGGAGTGAAAGCAGGGGAGAGGGGATGACCAGAAGAATTGGATCAGTCCATGATTGAACGGTGGAGCAAACTTAATGGGCCAAATGGCCTACTTCTGCTCCTATATCTTATGGTCTTCTGCGGTGTTCTGTCTGTTATTTTGTGGTACTGATTTGTAACAAGGTAACATATCACGCAGTAGCCACACAATTGGGGGCTTCAGTTGAGTTTACACCTTAATCTCACACTTTTGGTGGGGCCAGAGATTGTCTTCCTTAGACCTACGCAGCCAGCCAAACCTGAGTATTACATCCCTTCCACCTGAATGTGGCTCATATACATGGTCTATACATGGTCCGTATGCCTTCTTCCTGTCCATGATCCATATCTCTTTTTCATGTCCATGGTCCGTATCGCTTCTTCCCCTCCATGGTCCGTATTGCTTCTTCTCATCCATGGTCCGTATCCCTTCTTCCTGTCCATGGTCCGTATCACTTCTTCCCCTCCATGGTCCGTATTGCTTCTTCTCATCCATGGTCCGTATCCCTTCTTCCCCTCCATGGTCCATATCCCTGTTGCCCGTCCATGGTCCGTATCCCTGTTGCCCATCTATGGTCCGTATCCCTTCTTCCTGTCCATGGCCCATATCCCTTCTTCCTGTCCATGGTCCGTATCCCTTTTTCATGTCCATGGTCCGTATCGCTTCTTCCCCTCCATGGTCTGTATTGCTTCTTCTCATCCATGGTCCGTATCCCTGTTGCCCGTCCATGGTCCGTATCCCTTCTTCCCATCCATGGTCCGTATCCCTGTTGCCCGTCTATGGTCTGTATTGCTTCTTCCCATCCATGGTCCGTAACCCTTCTTCCTGTCCATGGTTCATACCCCTTCTTCCCATCCATGGTCCGTATCCCTTCTTCCTGTCCATGGTTCGTACCCCTTCTTCCCATCCATGGTCCGTATCCCTTCTTCCTGTCCATGGTTCGTACCCCTTCTTCCCATCCATGGTCCACATCCCTGCTGCCCGTCCATGGTCCGTATCCCTTCTTCCCATCCATGATCCATATCCCTGTTGCCCGTCCATGGTCCGTATCCCTTCTTCCTGTCCATGGTTCGTACCCCTTCTTCCCATCCATGGTCCGTATCCCTTCTTCCTGTCCATGGTTCGTACCCCTTCTTCCCATCCATGGTCCGTATCCCTGTTGCCCATCTATGGTCCATATCCCTTCTTCCCGTCCATGGTCCGTACCCCTGTTGCCCATCTATGGTCCATATCCCTTCTTCCCGTCCATGGTCCGTACCCCTGTTGCCCATCTATGGTCCATATCCTTCTTCCCATCTATGGTCCATATCCCTTCTTCCCATCCATGGTCCGTATCCCTGTCGCCCATCTATGGTCCATATCCCTTCTTCCCGTCCATGGTCCGTACCCCTGCTGCCTGTCCATGGTTCGTACCCCTTCTTCCCGTCCATGGTCCACATCCCTGCTGCCCGTCCATGGTCCGTATCCCTTCTTCCCATCCATGGTCCGTATCCCTGTTGCCCATCTATGGTCCATATCCCTTCTTCCCGTCCGTGGTCCGTATCCCTGCTGCCTCCTGCATGGCTTGTATCCATTCTGCCTACGTATGGCCCATATTTTTTGTACATGGATGGGAGGGGTATGGAGTATATGGTCTGGTCGCAGTTTGGTAGGACTATGCATGGACTAGATGTGCCGAAAGGCCTGTTTCTATGCTGTAGTGCTCTATGACTAAGAGGAATGAGAAGAGATTTTTCCAAGGGGAATGCAGCACTCAGGGACTTCAGGCAGGGCAGATGAGAAACTGGTCACAAAAGCATAGAGATTCCAGTTGTAGTGCATCACTTCCAGACAGATATGAAGATGTCAGAATGACATGGGAGAGATTTATATGTATGAATGCAGGAGGGTCAGTCTGTGTGGGGAGGGGAGAGAAATTGGAAAATTGGGAGAGAGATTGTAAGCTGCTCTGGTCAAGGTATTTAAAACCATTACAGGTGCAGACAAGGTGGGTGATAAGAAACTATTCACATAGACTGAAGTGTCTAACGGGGAAGAGGGGGCAGAGAATGAGTGTGCTGGAAAGGATCCAGAGGTGGTTCACAAAAATAATCCAGGAATTAAAAGGTTAACATATGAGGAGCTCTGGGCCTGTACTCACTGGAGGATGGATCTCATTGAAACCTATCGAATGTTGAAAGATGAAGATAGATATGATTTTTCCTATAGTGGGTGAGACTAGGACCAGAGTAAAAGCCTCAGAATAGAGGGACATCCATTTAGAACAGAGATGAAAAGGAATTTTTTTAGCCAGAGTGCTAAATCTGTGGAATTTGCTGCCACAGATAGCTGTAGAGACCAAGCCATCGGATAGATTTAAAGTGGAAGTTGATAGATGCTTGGTTACTCAAGGCATCAAAGGTTATAGGGAGAAGGTGGAAGAATGGGGCTGGGAAGGATAATAAATCAGCTGTGATAGAATGGTGGAGCAGACTTGATGGGCAGGGTGGCCTAATTCTGCTCCTATGTGTCTTAAAGTCTAAAGACCTGAACATTACCCACACAGCAGGTAGTAGAGGTCAGGAATGCAAGGCTCCGGATTAACAGAGGCAGATTTAAGAGTTGAAACAGGACTTGTTTGAAAACCTGTCACAGTGTGTAGGGGTTGTGAGCATCGCAGAGTGGGGATGCCTCAAATGGCTCAGGTGGCATAATGCTTTACAGAGCCAGCTTTTGTCAGTCAGGAGTTTGTACATTTAGATCACAGCATTGAGTACAGGAGTTGGGATGTAATGTTAAAATTGTACAAGGCATTGGTGAGGCCAAATTTGGAGTACTGTGTACAGTTCTAGTCACCGAATTATAGGAAAGATGTCAACAAAATAGAGAGAGTACAGAGGAGATTTACTAGAACGTTACCTGGGTTTCAGCACCTAAGTTACAGAGAAAGGTTGAACAAGTTAGGTCTTTATTCTTTGGAGCGTAGAAGGTTGAGATAGAGGTATTTAAAATTATGAGGGGGATAGATAGAGCCGATGTGGATAGGCTTTTTCCATTGAGAGTAGGGGAGATTCAGTCAAGAGGACATGAATTGAGAGTTAGGGGGCAAAAGTTTAGGGGTAACATGAGGGGAAGCTTCTTTACTCAGAGAGTGGTAGCTGTGTGGAACGAGCTTCCAGTAGAAGTGGTAGAGGCAGATTCAATATTGTCATTGAAAGTAAAATTGGATAGGTTTATAGACAGGAAAGGAATGGAGGGTTATGGGCGGAGTGCAGGTCTGTTGGACTAGGTGAGAGTAAGCATTCAGCATGGACTAGAAAGGCCGAGATGGCCTGTTTCCATGCTGTAATTGTTATATGGTTATATGCTATATTGTTATTCTCGCCATGAATGGTGGGTTTCCTCACAGTGTTGTGGTTTCCTCCCACATTCCATAGAAACATTATGTTGGTGCTGGAAGCATGGTGACACTTTGCATGCCGTCCCCAGCACATTCTTAACGCAAATAATGCATTTGCCTGTACGTTTTGATTTGGATGTACATGTGACAAATGAAGCTAATCTTTTGATGCTATGATTTCAGTGCTGTATCCCACACACTACCCCATCCCATTACAGGAAGGATGTGATTGCACTGGAGAGGGTATGGATCACATGCTCAGACACCAGTCAGTCTGCGTTGATAGCAATATCGCTACTTCCATCTCACAGAGCACTGGGGCCACTCTCCCGCCGCGACCCCCAGGATCGCGTGCTCAGCCTGCTGCTGCTCCATGATTGTACTGTTAGATCCAGTTCAGACTATATCATCAAACTTGCTGATGACACAACCATGGTTAGCCTCATTAACAACGAGATAACATACAGAGGAGGTGGGGCAGCTAGTCAAATGAAGACAGCACAACTTGACACTCAATGTGGACAAGAGTAAAGACATGATTTAGGAAATGTATGCTAACCACTCCTTAGTTACATAAACTGCTCCTTTGTGGAGGAAGTTAGGAACATGAAGTTTCTGGGAGTACACATAAAGGATCGTTTCACTTGGTCCCTCAACCTCATTTCTTTAAATCATTTCCACTTCCTGAGGTAATTGAAGTAAGTGAGGCCTCCCCCCACCCTCTTCCTCATTCTAACCTATTTTTACAGATGCACCACTAAGAGTATGCAGACCAGCTGCACCACGTCTGGTATGGGAGTCACAAGGCATCTGACCACAAACCCCTACAAAAGAGTACCATCAGGATTTCTCTTCCACCCAGCCAAGATATTTTGCAGAAGTGCTGCGTACACAGGGCCCTTGTCAATGACCCCTCCCATCCATCCAATAATCTCTTTGCCTCTCCCTTCCCACAGTCATCATAGCATTAGTGTAACAAAGGCTGTTAGGATCGGAAACAAGGCCGCGAGATTACTGAACACACTGCCATCACCCAGTTCTCATCACGTACGAAGCACTAGTGATGTTATACTGTTTACTTTTTATGTTGAATAGAAACATAGAAAACCTACAGCACAATACAGGCCCTTTGGCCCACAAAGTTGTGCCGAATATTTCCCAACCTCAGAAATTACTAGGATTACCTATTCCAGACAATGTTTATATTCTGGAATATATTTTATTTTTGTTAATTTATTTGTGATATTAATACTTTATGCATTGTGTGTGAGTTTTATGTACTGTGTTGTGCACCTTGGTCTGGAGGAACGCTGTTTCATTTGGTGAATGGTAAGTCAATAGAGCACAGATCAGGGATTAGGAGTGGAAAGGTTAAGTAATATCAAACTCCTGATTGACAACATCTCTGAAGATCTATCCTAGGCCTAACAAACTGATGCAGGACAGCAGCTCCAACATGGGCACTAATCCCGCACATTGAGGGCATCTCAACCCTCAACACTGGTGCCCCTCCGGGCTGTGTACTAAACCTCCTCTTATACTCTCTGTATACCCATGACTGTGTCACCAGCCACAGCTCCAATCTGCTAATTAAATTTGCTGATGACACTACACTGATTGGCCTAACCTCAAATAATAATGAGGCAGCCTTCAGAGAAGTTATCATCCTGACACAATGGTGTCAACAAAACAACCTCTTCACTAATGTCGCAAAAAAACAAAGGAGCTAACCCCTACTGACATCAATGGATCTGGAGTCGAGAGGGTGAACAGCTTTAAATTCCTCAGCGTAAGTAATCCTGAGGATCTCATTGGTCTGTACAGACCGGCTGTGAGGTGAAATAGGCACAACAGCACCTCTTTCACCTCAGACGGTTGAGGAAGTTTGGTATGAGTCCCCAAACCATAAGCAATTTCATTAGTGCCTGATATGGGAACTGTACTTCTCTCAATCACAGGACTCTGCAGAGAGTGGTGCGGACAGCCCAGTGCATCTGTAGATGTGAACGTCCCACTATTCAGGACATTTACAAAGACAGGTGTGTAAAAAGGGCCCGTAGTAAATTTGGAGACCCGAGTCACCCCAACCATAAACTATTCCAACTGCTTCCATCCAAGAAACGGTACCACAGCATAAAAAACAGACCCAACAGGCTCTGGGACAGCTTCTTCCACCAGGCCATCAGACTGCTTAACTCATGTTTACACAACTATCTTATATTGACAATTTTGTTGTGCATACTATTTAAAGCTAATTGCACATTTAGACAGAGAAGTAATGTAAAGATTTTTACTCCTCATGTATATGAAGGATGTAAATAATAAATTCAATTCACAGAAACATAGAAAAGCTACAGCACAATACAGGCCCTTCGGCCCACAACGCTGTGCCAAACATGTACTTACTTAGAAATTACTTAAGGTTACCTATAACCCTCTATTTTTTGAAGCTCCATGTACCTAATCCAGGAGCATCTTGTATCCATCTCCACCACTGTCGCCGGCAGCCCATTCCATGCACTCACCACTCTCTGAGTAAAAAATTCTACTCCTGACATCTCCTCTGTACCTACTTCCAAGTACATTAAAACTGTGCCATTTCAGCCCTGGGAAAAAGCCTCTGACTATCCACATGATCAATGCCCCTCATCATCTTACACACCTCCATCCTCTGTCGCTCCAAGGAGAAAAGGTCAAGTTCACTTAACCTATTTCTCACAAGGCATGCTCCCCAATCCAAGCAACATCAGTGTAAATCTCCTTGGTACTCTACAGTTTCCACATCCTTCCTGTAGTGAGGTGACCAGAACTGAGCACAGTACTCCAAGTGGCGTCTGATCAGGGTTCTAAAAAGGTGCAACATTACCTCTCGTCTCTTAAAATTAATCCCATGATCGATGAATGTCAATGCACCATATGTCTTCTTAAACACAGAGTTAACTTGCACAGCTGCTTTGAGTGTCCTATTGTCTCGGACCCCAAGATCCCTCTGATTCTTTACATTGCCAAGAGTCTTACCATTGAGACTATATTCTGCCTTCATATTTGACCTACCAAAACGAACCACCTCACACTTATCTGGGTTGAACTCCATCTGCCATTCTCAACCCAGTTTTGCATCCTATCAAGGTCCCGCTGTAACCTCTGACAGCCCTCCATACTATTCACAACACCCCCAACCTTTGTGCCATCAGCAAATTCACTAACCCATCCCTCCACTTCCTCAACCAGGTCATTTATATAAATCATGAAGAGTAAGGGTCCCAGAACAGATCCTGGAGGTACACCACTGGTCGTGGACCTCCATGCAGAATATGACCCATCTACAACCACTCTTCACCTTCTGTGGACAAGCCAGTTCTGGATCCACAAAGCAATGTCCCCTTGGATCCCATGACTCCTTACTTTCTCAATAAGCCTTGCATGGGGTACCTTATCAAATGCCTTGCTGAAATCTATATACACTACATCTCCCGCTCTACCTTCATCAATGTGTTTAGTCACATCCTCAAAAAATTCAATCAGGCCCATAAGGCACGACCTGCCTTTGACAAAGCCATGCTGACTATTCCTAATCATAATATGCTTCTCCAAATGTTCATAAATCCTGCCCCTCAGGATTTTTTCCATCAACTTACCAACCACTGAAGTAAGACTCACTGGTCTATAATTTCCTGGGCTATCTCCACTCCCTTTCTTGAATAAGGGAACAACATCTCCAACTGTCCAATCCTCTGGAACCTCTCCTGTCCTCATTGATGATGCAAAGATCATTGCCAGAGGCTCAGCAATCTCCACTTTTCCACTGTCACACTTGATTGGTCCTATTCTCTCAAATCTTATCCTCTTGCTCTTCACACACTTGTAGAATGCCTTGGCGTTTTCCTTAATCCTGTTTGCCAAGGCCTTCTCATGGCCCCTTCTGGCTCTCCTAATTTCATTCTTAAACTCCTTCCTGTTTGCCTTATAATCTTCTAGATCTCTATCATTACCTAGTTTTCGAACGTTTTGTAAGCCTTTCTTTTCTTCTTGACTAGATTTTTAACAGCCTCTATACCCTACCATCCTTTCCCTGTCTCATTGAAATGTATCTATGTAGAACGCCTTGCAAATATCCCCTGAATATTTGTCACATTTCTGCCATACATTCCCCTGAGAATATCTGTTCCCAATTTATGCTTCCAAGTTCCTGCCTGATAGCTTCATATTACCCCTTACTCCAATTAAACGCTTTCCTAACTTGTCTGTTCCTATCCCTCTATGGTAAAGGGGATAGAATTATGATTATCTCCAAAATGCTCTCCTACTGAGAGACCTGACACCTGACCAGGTTCATTTCCCAATACCAAATCAAGTCCAGCCCCTCCTCTTGTAGGCTTATCTACATATTGTGTCGGGAAACCTTCATGAACACACCTAACAAACTCCACCCCATCGAAACCCCTTGCTCTAGGAAGATGCCAATCAATATTGGGGAAATTAAAATCTCCCAGCACAACAACCCTGTTGTTTTTTTTAAACATCTCTATATTATTTTTACGGAATAAAAAGAAAAAAAAACACAATATATATCATTCATAAGTTGAAAATATAACAAAGTTGAAGAAAAAAAAATTGGAAAACAAAAGAAGAAAATATATATCAAAAAAAAGAGATGCAACCATCTCACCATGAAAAAAAAAGCAGTCAATTCAGTTCATTACTTTCAACATCTTGAACATTATTCTCCAGGAACTTGTAAAAATGTTCCATATTTCTCAAAATTTGTCAAGTTTGTTTTTTGTAGTGTAGCTTATCTTTTCCAGAGCAAGATTATAAGTCATTCCTTTCAACCATTGTGAGAGTCCACTGGTTGATGGCTTCTTTCATGAATAGGCTATGCAGCGTTTAGTTTCCAAAAAAACAAATGTTAAGCAGCGACCTTACATTTTTGGAGGTCACAAAGTCATTTGGATAAATATTCAGAATACATAATTTAGGATTGAGGGGCACCTTTTTCCCAATAATCTGACTAATCAAATCCAGCACCTTCTTCCAGAAACAGATTATCCAGGGGCACTCCCACATGCAATGAAACAGAGATCCCTTTTGATGGTTACATTTAATGCAAGTGTCTGAAATGTTGGGGTTAAAATGATGCAATCTGACTGGAGTAATGTACTGTCTGGTTATCCATTTATATTGTAATAATTTGAGTGAGTGTTCACTGATTGGGTTTGAGCTAAGGAACAAGCTTCTGACCATTCTTTTTGAGATATACTCTCACTCAAATCAATTCTTCGTGCTTGAAGTATGTTGTTTGACGACTCTTTGCATTTGCTTGCAAATAGATTGTATAGTATTGGAAACATGTCCCCTAGCTTCAGTTAAGTTCAGAGTGATGTCTTCTAGGGTAGATAAAGGAGGGAGTTTCAAACTGTTGCCTTGCCTAAACGTAATAAAACTTCACAACTGAATGTATTTAAAAAAGTGTTTTGTTGGAATTCCATATGTGGCCTTAAGTTCTTCAAATGACATAAATGTATCGCCCTTAAAAAAGTTCAGACACCTTTACTATGCCTCAGGTTGCCCAAGTTTTAAAACCAGGGTCTACTCTGCTGGGCCTAAAGCCAACATTACCAAAGATGGGGGTAAACTGGGATAACTGTGATGTCTCTCCCAAATATGCAAAAGCATCATGCCAAATCATCATTGTATTTTTTAAAAAAGGATTTTTAGTTTGTTTAATCAGTCTTTTCTTATCTGCTGAATACAAATAAAGATCTAGAGGGATATTGATCGACTGGGATTCCATTGAGACCCAAGTAGGGGAGTGATTCCTGCTCTAATTTGGGCCGCCCAAAAATACCAAATAAGATTTGGTAGCTGTAGGCCGCCTCTATCATACGGCTAATGGGGAAAGCCTGAGTCGTGGACATCTATTACTCCAGATAAAGTTAGAAAAAACTTTCTTTAATAAATAAAAGAAAGATGATGGAGGAGAAAGTGGGATAGATTGAAAAAGGTACAGGAACTTGGGTAAAATTGACATTTTTATAATGTTTATGAGTCCAATCAGAGATAAAGGCAATTTCAACCATCTGTTTATAAGTTGAATAACTGAGTCTGTGAGAGGATTATAATTAGTCAGGATAATTTCATCAATAGTAGGAGTGATTTTAACACCCAAATAAGTAAAACCCTGTACTGACACCATGAATGGAGTTTGAAATGAGGGACTGAGTCTCTCAGCTTCATCCATGAATAATATTACAGATTTATTGTTGTTTATTTTATAGCCTGCAAAAGTACCAAAATAGTTATCAGGTCAGTTAAGGCAGGTAATGTTTGTTTCAAGTTAGAACAAAACAAAATTACGTCAACCATGTACAGGGCTATGCGATGTTCTATATCTCCTACAGTTATTCCTGCTATGGTAGCCTCTTTTCAAATTGCCATAGCAAGCGGCTCAATGGCCAGGATAAACAGGAGGGGAGATGGGGGACAGCCCTGTCTTGTTCCCCTTTGGAGTTTGAAAGGTGCCGAAAAAAGCCCATCAGTTAAAATTTCAGCCTGTGGGTTAGAATAAAGAAGCTGTATCCATCGTAAAAAATTTCCCCCCATATCAAATCTTTCTAAAACTTTAAACAAATGTTGCCATTCCACTCTATCAAAAGCTCTCTCAGCACCCAGTGACAGAATAGCACTATCAGAGCTTCCAGACTTTTCATAGAGTATATTAAACACTCTTCGGATGTTGTGGAAGCCCTGTCTTCCCTTAACAAAACCATTTTGGTCAGAGTGGACCATCTTTGGCAAGAGTGGCTCCAGCCTCTTAGCTAATACCTTACAAATAATTTTGAAATCATTATTCAGAAGTGAAATTGGTCTATAAGATCCACATAGGGACAGTGATTGTCCAGGTTTCAGTAGTAGAGTAATTACTGCCATATTAAGAGAGGGGGGAAGGGATCCAATATCAAATGACTCCTGATACATATCAAGCAGAGGTGGTATTAATTTAATTTTAAAGATTTTATATATTTCAATCGGAATGCCATCAGGCCCAGGACTTTTCCCCCCCTTCATATTAGTTATGGCTTCAGACAATTCTTTGTCCTCTAAGTTATACTCCAGCGAGGTCAAGGTCGTTTCATCCAGGGGTGTAAATTCTAGCAAATCCAGAAATTCCTTTTGTATTTGTGGAGTTGAATCTGAATATTCTGATGTATACAAATTTTGGTAAAATCACAAAAAGATATTATTTATTTCTTTTGGGTCAGCAGTTGTCACCCCCTCATCTGATCGTAGGGAGTTTATTGTCCTTTCTGTTTGTATCTGTTTGATACGCCAGGCCAAGAGTTTTCACCCTGCTCATAATAGGATTGCTTCAATCTCATCAAACTTTTTGTTACCTTATCAATGGACAATACATTATATCTAGCTCTCAGTCTGTTAAGTTCTGCAAATAGCTGCTGAGAAGGATTTTGAAAATTTTCAGATTCAGTCTCTTTTATTCTTTTCTCGAGCTGTTCTATTTCAAATCTAAAAGATTTCTGCTTAAAGCTGGTGAAGCTAATCATCTGACCTCTTAGAAAAGCTTTAAAGGCTTCCCATCTTATAGCTGCAGATGTCTGGTCCATATTAATTCCAAAACAGTAGTCTATTTGTACTCCAATAAACTTTATAAATTCTGGATCCCTAAGCCAAATATTTTGAAGCCGCCACCTTGGGGAGTAATATAAAGCGTTAGGCTGGTTCCAAGTAAATGAAACTGGAGCATGATCCGAAATTAAAATGCTGTCATACCAGCAGCTTGAAACTGTAGATATTAAGGTAGCTGAAACTAAGTAATAATCAATTCTGGAAAAGGTCTGGCAAGTGCTAGAAACCAAGAAAAATCTGGTTTATCTGGGTACTTCCTTCTCCACACATCAACTAAATTAAGGTCTTTCACTCTTTTCTTGTTTGATTGTGAGAGGTATCTTTCCCCTTAGATCTGTCTAGTTCAGGTTGAAGTGCGCAATTAAAATCACCACCTCTAATAAGGTCGCCCGACAGAGCAGCTAACAATAAAAACAGATGTCTGAAAAAAGCTGGAATGTCATCATTTGTCCCATACATATTGACCAAATTGAACCTGGTTGAGAAAATTTCACATTGAATATTAAGGTATCTGCCAGATTGACCATCAGTAACATTAACAAGGTGAAAAGGCACCAACTTATGTATAAGGGTAATTACCCCCTTTGAGTGCGAGTTAAAAGACGCTGAAAAAACCTGTCCTAGCCATCTCTTCCTTCCTCTAACTATATCTTCAGGGGTTAAATGGGTCTCCTGCAGAAAAACTATTTTGGCTTTGAACTGTCTTATCCTACTTATTACTTGCTTTAACTTGACAAGTTTATTTAATCCTCTTACATTCCAAGAGGTAAATTGAAGTCCTCAGGACATAGACTATTAGTTATAATTTCAATCATGTTGAGCTGAATTGATTTAGAATGACTGCTAACTGGGATAACAACATTACAAAAAAGAAAAATAGATAAAAAACCGGGAAAAGTAAATAGGAAAATGTGAACATAACTGAGTGCATTTCCCAAACTGAAATACACCTACCCACCCCATAATGAAAGCTTCCTGACGGCCCGGAGGAGCTTAACTGGTCCTCCCATGTTATCATATTGAGGAACAGCATAGCCAGCAACCAGGTCAGAGCCCCCACGTTATCAGTAGTAGAAAATCTTACAACTATATTATACCAAGAGACTTCATCAGATTTAACCTAATCGTAGTTACATTGCCACTGTAGAAGGTGAGAACTGATGCAAATTCATTAGCCTAAATAATGCACTGATAAACACACTGCTAACGTTCGTTAGCTTTCATTTATGTCCCTTAGGCACTATGAACATGCCTATTTAAGCAAAAAGTTAAAGAGAAACCTGCTGTATTGTCTTATTTGTCCACAGCCTCCAAGTTATAGTTCAACTCCTGCACAAATGTCTCCGCTGCCGGTGCATTGTCAAAAGTGTAGCGTTTTCTTTTATGAGTTACCAGCAGTGTAGCACGATAAATCAGACCATATCGTAGTCCGAAATCGAGAACAAGGCCAACTCTTTCTTCACCGAATCAAATACATGCCTTCACTTAAGTAATTCGGCAGAGACGTCGGGGAAAAACCTGATTCTTTGATTACGAAAAGTACAGATTCTTTCAGTCTGGCAGCCTTCATAACCCGAATTTTATTGGCGTAGTTTAAAAGCTTTATTATCACTACCCTGGGTCGCTTGGCCGACTTTGTTTCAGTTTCGTTTGCCCTGCCTATTCTGTGTGCTCTCTCAATTAGCAAGGGCCCAGGGAAGTTTTCAACACCCAGAACCTCGGGAATCAATTTTTCCAAAAATTAGACCACATCTGACCCTTTCGCCCTCTCTGGAAGTCCCACCAAGCGAAGGTTCGAGCGGCGGCTACGGTTTTCCAAATCGTCCAGTTTAAGCACTAATGCCTCCAAAGCTGCTTTCAAAGTAGTATTCTGAGTATGTAAAGAGGCGATATCGTCCTGATTGGTGTTAATTCTCCCTTCGGCTTCTGAAATGCGCACTGTAACAGCTTTCAAATCCGCTTGTATTGCACTCAGTGGCCCTTCAAATCTCCACACAAAGTCATCCTTCATTAGAACATACATTACAGCACATTACAGCCCTTCGGCCCACAATGTTGTGCCGACCCTCAAACCCTGCCTCCCATATAACCCCACACCATAAATTCCTCCATATACATGTCTAGTAGTCTCTTAAACTTCACTAGTGTATCTGCCTCCACCACTGACTCAGGCAGTGCACTCCACAACAACCGCTCTCTGAGTGAAGAACCTTCCTTTAATATCCCTCTTGAACTTACTTCCCTCCCTTAAAGCCATGACCTCTTGTACTGAGTAGTGGTGCCCTGGGGAAGAGGCGCTGGCTGTCCACTCTGTCTATTCCTCTTAATATCTTGTACACCTCTATCATGTCTCCTCTTATCCTCCTTCTCTCCAAAGAGTAAAGCCCTAGCTCCCTTAATCTCTGATCATAATCCATACTCTTTAAATCAGGCAGCATCCTGGTAAATCTCCTCTGTACCCTTTCTAATGCTTCTACATCCTTCCTATAGTGAGGCGGCCAAACTAGAGTTTTATAGAGCTGCATCATTACATTGCGTCTCTTAAACTCTATCCCGCGACTTATGAAAGCTAACACTCCATAAGCTTTCTTAACTACCCTATCTACCTGTGAGGCAACTTTCAGAGATCTGGGGACATGTACTCCCAGATCCCTTTACTCCTCCACACTACCAAGTATCCTGCCATTTACTTTGTACTCTGCCTTGGAGTTTGTCCTTCCAAAGCGTACCACCTCACACTTCTCCGGGTTGAACTCCATCTGTCACTTCTCAGCCCACTTCTGCATCCTATCAATGTCTCTCTGCAATCTTCGACAATCCTCTACACTATCTACACTATTACTTGAATGGCGTTTAGGATTTGGCTTTGACCTGTTAAAGCCTCCTTCTCACCGGTATTGTCGGTGGTCTGCACCACTTAGCTACAAGTGGAGCCCAATTTTGGAGACTTTTGTGTCTGCTTTGTTGCCTTCGGTGGCATTTTGGCTTTCCTTCAATTTCCAATCAGATCAAACTGGAACTAATCAGGTATTTCAAAGTTGTTTAGTTGTGTAATTTCAAAACTTTTCATAAGGGCTCCGACACACATTCGCTTAGCACGGTGCCATAACCAGAAGTCCCAACAACCCTGTTGTTATTACACTTTTCTACAATCTGTCTCCCTATCTGCTCCTCGATGTCCATGTTACTCTGTAACAATCACCCGGTTATTGACCCCTTCCTGTTCCGAACTTCCAGCCACAGAGACTCAGTAGACAATCCCTCCATGACTTCCTCCTTTTCTGCTGCCATGACACTATCTCTGATCAACACCCTCCCTCTTTTGCCTCCCTCCTTGTCCTTTCTGAGACATTTATAGCCTGGCACTCTATGTAACCATACCTACCCCTGAACCATCCAAGTCTCTGTAATGGCCACAACATCATAGTTCCAAGTACTGATCCACACTCTAAGCTCATCTGCTTTGTTCATGATGCTTCTTGCATTAAAATAGACACATCTCAAGCCATCAATTCAATTCAATTCAATTTGAAGCCTCAAAAAGGCAGCATCCATCATTAAGATCCCCATCACCCAGGACATGCCTAATTCCCATTGCCACCATCAAGGAGGAGATACAGGAGCCTAAAATCACACACTCAAGATTTGCGCACCATAGTAGGGGTTAATACAATGCTGTCTCAAGGCATTGGAGTTCAATGCTGGTGTTCACTATAAGGGGTCTCTGTATGTCCTCCATGTGGAATGCGGGGATTTTCTCCGAGTCCTCTGGTTTCCTCTCACAGTCCAAAGCGTTAGTGAATTGTTCACTATAATTGTCTCATGATTAGGTTCGGGTTGAATCACGGTTGTCAGGGGTTGGTGAGTGGTGTGACTCGTAAGGCCAGAAAGTCTGATTGTGCACTGTATCTCTAAGTAAGTAAAAATTAAATAACAAGCTTTTCCCACCACCATCAAATTTATGAATGGACAGTGAACGCATTACTATTTTCTTTTTCCGCTCTCCTGTTTCACTACTTATTTAATTACAAATACATATTTCTTATTGTAATTTATAGTTTTTTTTATTCTGTGCTTCTGACTTTGGAACCCCACAGGAATGAATTGCCAGTCCCGCCCCTCCAACAACCAACAACATCTTAATTCCACATACCGCATAATTTCTTTCTTAGTAAGTAAGAGGGTTTGGCTTGTCAGCAAACACTCAGACAAACTTGTACAGAAGTACTGTTGAAAGTATTGTGATTAGTTGCATCATAGTTGATGTAAAAACATAGCAGGTTGCAGTGTAGTGAATTCAACTCAGCATATTAATTCCTAACATTCCATCCCAACACTGCTAGTGTCCACAGGAGGCACTACCTCAAGAAGGCATCCACTTATCAAAACCCCCATCATCTAGGTCATGCCATTGACTCACAACTACCACCACACAAGAGGTACCAAAGCCTGAAGTCCCACACTACTAGGTTCAAGACAAGGCGAGGTAGTAAATTAGATTAGATGTTGGCTTCACAGGAGAAGCTGAAGGTGATAGCGGATAGTTATATTTCTGTCTGGAGGCATGTGACAAGTGGAGTACTCTAGGGATCAGTGATGGGACCATCGTTGTTTCTCATCTATTTCAATGATCTGTATGATAGTGTGGTAACCTGGATCATCAAATTTGTAGATGACATCAAGATTGGGGCTGTAATGGACAACAAAAAAGACCATTTAACAGGCAGTAGAGAAGCATCTTTTCCTTACACCTCATCCTTGACATCCCTGCCCTGAGAGTTTTCATTCAGACTGCAATTAGCATTATTTGTCACGTACACATCGAACATACAGTGAAATGAGCCATTTATGTCAAGTCAAATCAGTGAGGATTGTGCAAATCTTGTCATGCTTCTGGCACCATTACAGCATGCCTACAGTCCACTAACCTTAAACCTATTTAGTAATACAGTCCAACTTACGGACAACTCGTATTTATGAACTGAGGAAGGAGAACGCTGTCTGCCATTTTAAGTCAGATCACGACGCCGTCTGCCATTTTAAGTCGGATCGCGACGCTGTCCGCCATTTTAAGTCATTGCCATTGACACTATGTTGAGTGCTTAACCTTGTATTTGGCTTAAATTTTTCTTAGTAAGATTCACCCTGACCCCACACACCACCCCATCCATTCCGGTCGGCTGGTGGCACAGTGAGATCAGCGAGTTTGATACAGTGACAGATCGATCTCGTGCTGGGTTGATGTCGATCCAGTGACTCCCGTACCATCCATGCCGGGTTGATGTCGAGCTCACAACTTGACCTCGTTAAAAAAAAACTGCCCCACCAGTTTAAATTCCCATGTGGAATATTGTGGAGGATCAAATACCCAAACCCGGCACAGCCCCCACATCCCATTTAGCCTGGCTTAGCACTGTGTTCCTTAGGACCTTGGGAGCCAGCACAGATCGGGACCCGCCGCCCGCAGTGTTTCTGTTCCATTGACATGAAGCGATCGTGATTGAAAATGAACATGAAATAATAAAGCGTTTGTAAAGAGGTGAAACACCATCGGTCATTGGAAAAGCGTTAGGCTATAGTTGGTCAACGATCGGAACAATTTTAAAGGATAATGGATAAAGTGAGAATAATGGAGCATGTGAAACGCCCCAATGAAAGCTACAGTTATTACTAAGCAACGCAGTAGTTTAATTATTGGAATACATACATTTCTTAAGTGTTTTACATGCATAGAAAGGTAAAATATATACTGTGTACTAAGACAAACATTTGACAAACTGATGCTAAATAATATCGGATGTACTTGTTCCGACTTATGTACAAATCTGACTTAAAGAAGCACTCAGGAACGGAACTCATATGTAACCCGGGGACTGCCTGTGGACAATTATAGAGAGAGCTTCACTCCCTACCTAAACCAGGTTGTCTGTGGGCTTACCTAATTGGTCTGCAACCTTGAAGAACTCAGTTTTGCAGAGGTCTGTTTGGTCCAAGGCACTGAGTTGCGACAGTGACCGCCGGCTGTCCAACTGTGCTTCATCATCCATCACTTCCTGAGCTCCTTGACCAACTGAGACCTGGATGACTGGGGGCTGCCATACAATGGTATCACCACTGATGGTGTTGACGTCACTTGCTCCTGGCTTTGCGTTGTCCACAACGTCCGCCGCTCCCGTGGGCATTAAAGTATCAACGAAACCCACTATCTGCGGTACACCTGGTTTGCTTAGGGTTCCTTTGCGGTCTGGCACGGGCACCTCTTCTGCGTCTGCAAGAGTAAAGAACAGCAATAATATCAATCTCCTCATCCATATCGCTGGGACACTCTAGTTACATGGAGGTGTGTGTGTGTGTGTGTGTGTGTGTGTGTGTGTGTGTGTGTGTGTGTGTGTGTGTGTGTGTGTGTGTGTGTGTGTGTGTGTGTGTGTGTGTGTGTGTGTGTGTGTGTGTGTGTGTGTGTGTTGTTTGTGTGTGAGAGAGAGTGTGACTTTGTGTGTGTGTGTACGTGCCCGTGTCTGTGTGTGTCTTTGTGTCCGTGTGAGTGTGAGAGTGACTGTCTGTCTAAATGTGTGTGTGTGTGTAGAAGGGATATGTGTCCTGTACCACCAGTCAATGGTATTCAGAAACATGTTAACCTACACCCTGGTGTTCGCCTGATCCTCCTGTGAGAACGCACAACATAGAACAGTACAACTCAGAAACAATGTTATGCTGAACTGGAACATCAACAGTACAGAGCAACACACACAAAATGCTGGGGGAACTCAGCAGGTCAGACAGCATCTATGGAGGCGAATAAACTGTTGACCTTTCAGGCTGAGAACCTGAGGTAAGAGGCCAGGGTGTGGATTAGAAGAAAAGGGAAAGAGGAGAGAAAAAAATTTGAAAAGGAGAAATCAATTTTCATGCTATTGGGTTGGAGGTACAGTACAAGCCCTTCGGTCGACATGTTTGTTGTCTACATGGACTTCAGTTAGGTCTTTGACAAGGTCCTGCAACAGCGGCCTTGTGGGAGAAGTCAGAGATTGGTAGTAGAGGGTTGTCTCCCTGACTGGAGGCCTGTGACTAGAGGTGTGCTGCAGGGATCGGTACCGGGTCCTTTATTGTTTGTCATCTGTATGATAAGATGGTTAACTGGATCAGCAAAATTGCAGATGACACCAAGATTGGGGTGTAGTAGATAGTGAGTAAGGGATCTGAATCAGATGGAAAAATGAGCTGAAAAAATGGCAGATGGAATTTAATGCAGACAAGTGCGAGGTCTTACACTTCAGTAGGACCAAACAGTGAATGGTAGGGCACTAAGCAGTGTGGAATACAGATACATAAATAGTTAAAAGTGGCATCACAGATCATGAAGGCGGCTTTTGGCACATTGGCCTTCATAAATTAATGCATTGTGTACAGAAGATGGATGATATGTTAAAGTTGTACGAGACATTGGGGAGGCCTACACCGGAGTATTGTGTGTAGTTTTAGTCACTTTTACCTACAGGGAAGATGTAAACAAGGTTGAAATAGTACAGAGAAAATTTACAAGGATGCTGCTGGGTCTGGAGGACCTGAGTGAGATGGGAAGATTGAACAGGTTCGGACTGCATTCTGCAGAACGCAGAAGATTGAGAGGAGATTTGATAGAATTTGAGGGGGTATAGATAGGGTAAATGCAAGCAGGATTGTTCCACTGAGCTTGGGTAGGTCGTGGCTTAAGGGTGAAAAGGGTAAGAGGAACATGAGTGAACCTTCTTCACTCAGAGGGCTGTGTGAGTGCGGAATGAGTTGACAACACAAGGGTCCATGCAAGCTTGATTTCAACATTTCAGAATCAGACTTTAATCGCCAAGTACCTGTACACATACAAATAATTTACTTCCGGCAGATGTTGTCTCTCTGCTCATAACAATAATAATGATAAATATAAATGAAAATATAGATTATACATACAAGTAGTGCAATCCAAGTAGCCCAATTCTCCCACCTTCTCCCCATATCCCTGACTAATCAAGAATCTATCAATTCCTACCTTAAATATACCCATTGACTTGTCCTCCACAGCTGTCTGTGGCAACGAGTTCCATAGATTCAGTACTCTCTGGCTAAAGAAATACATCCTCATCTTTGGTCCCTCTGCTTTGAAGCTGTGTCCTCTGGTCTTAGACTCCCCCACCACAGGAAATGCCTTTTCCAAATCTACTCTTCCAAAGCCTTTCAACATACAATGGACTTCAATGAGCACCCCCCTCATTCTTCTGAATTCAAGTGAGTACAGGCCCAGAGCCATCAAATGCTCCTCAAATGATAAGCCTTTTGATCCTAGAATCATTTTTCTTAACCTCTTCTCAAACCTCCAATGTAAATACATTCTTTCTTAAGGGGCCCAAAACTGTTCACAATACTCCAAATGAGGCCTCACTAGTGCCTTATAAAGGCTCAACATTACATCCTTTATTTTATATTCCAGTCCTCCTGAAAAGAATGCCAACATTGCACTTGCCTTCCTCAACCTGTAAATTAACTTTTAGGGAAGCCAGCATGAGGACTTCCAAGTCCCTTTGCACCTCAGATTTTTGAATTTTCTCTCCATTTAGAAAATAGTCTAGATTTTTATTTCTCCTACCAAAGTGCATGACCGGTACTGTATTCCATCTATCACTTCTTTATCCATTCTCCTAATCTGTCTGTCCTTCTAAAGCCTCTCTGCTTCCTCATAACTACCTGCACCTCCACCTCCACCAAGTCCAGAAAAGTGGCCACAAAACCATCAATTCTTAATCCAAATCATTGACATATAATGTAAAAAGAAGAGGTCCAAACACAGACCCCTGTGGTACACCATCAGTCACTGGCAGCCAACCAGAAAAGGCCTTTATGTCCACTCTTTGCTATCTGCCAATCAGTCAATGCTCTATCCATGCTAGTATCTTTCCTGTAATAAAATGGGCTCTTAACTTAAGTACCTTGTCAAAGGCCTACTGAAAATCCAAGTACACAACATCCACCTTTGTCTACCTTGCATGTTATTTCTTCAAAGAATTCCAACAAATTTGTCAGGCAAGATTTCCCCTTAAGGAAACCATGCTGACTTTGATCTATTTTATCATGTGCTTCCAAGTACCCCGGAATTACATCCTTAACAATTGACTCCAATATCTTCCCAGCCGCTGAGGTCAGTATCACTGGCCTATAATTTCCTTTCTTCTGCCTCTCTCCCTTCTGGAAGAGTGGAGTGACATCTGCAATTTTCCAGTCCTCTGGACCCATGCCAGAATCCATTGATTTGTGAAAGATCATTACTAAAGCCTCCACAATCTCTTCAGCCACCTCCTTCAGAACCCTGGGGTGTAAACCATCTGGACCAGGTGATTTATCTGCCTTCAGACCTTTCAGTTTCTCAAGCATCTTCTCCCAAGGAATAGCAACTTCACTCATTTCTTCCCCCCAACATTCTTGAACATCTGGTATACTGCTAGTATCTCTCAGAGTGAACACTGATGCAGAATGTTTATTCAGTTCCTCCGACATTTCCTTGTCCCCCTTTACTGCAGTCCAATATCTACTCTTGCCTCTCTTTTTATATATCTAGTAAGTTGTCCTGTTTGGCTAACTTATCTTCATATTTCATCTTTTCACTCCTAGTGGATTTTTTTATTTCCCTTCTGATAGTTTTTAAGCACTTCCCAATCCTATAACTTCCTACTAATTTTTGCTCTATTATATGCCCGCTCTTCGGCTTTTATGTTGGCTTTAACTTCCCTTGTTGGCGTTCTGTGTCATCCTTCCTTTAGAATACTTCTTCCTCTTTGGGATGTATCTATCCCACGTCTTCGTCGTCATCCCTGCTAGAGTCCCTTCCACTCAATTTTGGCCAGCTCATGCCTCTGTAGTTCCCTTTACTCCACTGTAACACTGATATCTTACTTTAGCTTCTCCTTCTCAATTTGCAGAGGGATTTCTATTATATTATGATCATTGACCACTAAGGGTAATTTTTAAACCACATCTTTGCTACTGTTTAGAGTAGAATATAATTCCAATCAGGGTCCTTTTACCCTTACAGTTTCTTAGCTTGACCTACAAGAAATTCTACACCTTCACTTCTTTCTATGATCTGATTTCATTTTTTACCAACAAAGCCACCCCACACCCTCTGCCTAACTGCCCATCCATTCAGTACAATGTGTATCCTTGGACGCTGCTCCCAGCTATAATCTTCTTCTAGCCACAACTCAGCGATGCTCACATCTGTAACTGCCCTACAAGTTCATCTACCTTACTCTGTACACTGCATGCATACAAATCTAACACCTTCAGTCCTGTTTGATTTTGTTCCCTTTTTACATTGCAGCTCATACGGCTGACAGCAGTTTTGTCTTTGTTAGCAGTTTTAGTTCACACTGTCACATTGTAAATCAACTGCCCCGTCACTCTGGTTCACATCCCCCTACCAGATTAGACTCTCCCACTATTGGAAACATCCTCTGCATGGCCACTTTCAAAACTCATTAGGTTTCAATGAGATCCACCCCCATTCTTCTAAACCCCAGTAAGTACAGGTTCCAAGCTATCAAATATTTCTCACACATAAAGGCAAGCTGAATTAGCACCTCACCATGCTTCTGGAAGTTGGCCACTATCTCAGGCATCGCTACACACCCTTGGGTGCTCCTGACTTTCTGCCCTGCTGTGCCCTCCTACCTGAGACAGATGGCAGTGAGGGATCTGAAGACAGCTGCTCTTCTTCCATCTCCCTCAGCAGTGGGGGCTTGGCAGCCAGTGACATCACCCCAAGGACTTCTGTAAACTTCACCTTCTTGTTGGAGATGGTACCTTCCAGATTCAACCTTCCTTCCACTTCAGTCTCCATATCAGGCCTCTCAAGATCCTTCTGGTCATTGGAGGCCCCCATTGGATTGACTGGTGTCTGTGTCACAGTCTCATCAAGGCCCAGTCTTGGTACCTCAGTCTCCTCATAGTCTTGGCTGAGCAGAAGAGCTCCTGAGGCAGAGGGAATGGGGCTGCAGAGCAATGGGTCCCAGTTCTCTGCATCCCTTGGTATGGGTTTGGTTCTTTCTGCACTGGCCTTCAGTTCAGGTACACGTTCCCTCTCTTTCTGCTCCAACACCCCAGACAGATCGATGTTATCTTTCTCCATGTCATCCTTGTCTTCCAGCAGAAAAGCCTCAATTGTCTCAGTTCGGACTATGCCCCTCGGCTCAGAATGCTGCTTATTAGTTGTGTGGGATATATCAGCTGCCAAGAACCCACAGCCACTTCTTCCATCTCCAAACCCCCTCTCAGTGAGGTCGGACAGGCTGCTAGATGGGAAGCAACCAGCCTGAATGAGGGATGCTCTGCATGACAAGGCTGAGTCCAGGGACATCTGGCGCGGGGTGCCCCAGTACAGGGAAGTGTCCGTTGAGATGTCATCATCGGACAGGTCTTGTGCCGTCTGGGGTTCCAAGAAGTCCTCACTGACACCTAAATGGGACAGGGGAGCAAGGAAGTCCTCGGTCATTGGTGACCCCACATCAAGGCTGTGCCTCCAGTAACAGATCTGCTCACCACATCCACATAAACAAAACGTGTCTCCTTCACATCTCCTCACATGCCCCCAAATCTACTTTCTTTTTGACTTTGCTCACTGACCCACCTTGCCAGTTATCAAACTGCAGGAACAAGGTGGCAGTCCTGATACAGGTTTTCATCAATAATTCCTTTCACCCTTACACCATTCTGTCACTTTATGTTTTTTGCAGTATTATATTGATTATTACTGTACTCTGTGAGTTTCACAAGAGCTAATAATTTCATTGCACTGTTATGTGGACATATATTTATCTGTTTATTTATTTGTTTGTTTGTTTATTGAGGTCCAGGAAGAATAGACCCTTCCAGCCCTGTCACCCATCAACCCCTGATTTAACCCTCGCCTAACCACGGGACAATTTACAATGACCAATTAATTTATTAACCGGAACCTCTTTGGGCTGTGGGCGGAAACTGGAGCACCTGCAGACAAACAACACATTTCACGAGCAGAACATACAGACTCCATACAAATGATGTTGGAATTGAACTCCGAACTCTATCACCTGAGCATTAATAGCAGCATGCTAACCACTACGCCACTATGGCGCATATGACAATAAAGTAATGTGATTTGATCCGCCTTGTGAAGCACGTGCATTCAGACTGTACTGACAACACAGAGTTTTCAGTCACATTATTTCATGTTCCCATTCCATCTGTAGTGCCTCACACTGGTATGTTGAGGCCCCATGCAAGCTTGCAGAAGAGCTTCCCATTTTCTGTCTGGGGATCACTGCAGACTTTCTGATTCAAAATCAAATTCAAGATTGGCTTCATTTGTTGCATGTACATACTGCAAAATGCATCGTTTGTAGTGATCAAATCAGCGAGAAGTGACTGGGCATGCAAGTGTCACCATGCTTTTGACACCAACATCGTATGCCCATGGCTCACTAACCCTAACCTGTACAACTGGAATGTGGGAGGAAACCAGAGCCATGCTGTCATGGGAGAACGTACAGATTACTGTGCCCATGGTCTGTTTTTTTTTTATCAATTATGCTATTGTTTGCACTGTTGTAACTATATGTTGTAAATATGTGGTTTTGTGCAGGTCTTGTAGCTTTAGTTTTTGGTCTTGTTTGTCTGGTGGGATTGAAGCTCCTTTCCGGGGAACGCGCTAAGATGGTAGCACGATATTAATATGCAGCAGCCTCTCTGGACTCTGGATTGGGGATTGCCAAATGTTATGTGGATTTTCTGGTGTAGTCTGTTTTGTCATATGCTTTTGTGATATCATTCTGGAGGAATGTTGTCTCATTTTTTCACTGCATTGCACTGTGGTTTTTAAATGACAATAAACTGAATCTGAAATTCCTTACAGATAGTGGCAAAAATCGACCCCCAAGTTTACAGCTGGTGCTGTAATAGCTAACTGTTATGTTACTGTGCCACCCCAACATGCTCAGGTAAGCTAGAAGAGCTAGAAGAATACAGTACAGCACAGTACAGGCCCTTCAGCCCTCGATGTTGTGCCGACCCATATATTCCTTAAAAAAGTACTAAACCCACACTATCCTGTAACCTTCTATTTTTCCTTCATCCATGTGCCCCTGTGTAAAAAACTTACCCCTGATGTCTTCCCTGAACTTCCCTCCCTTAACTTTGTACATATGCCCTCTGGTGTTTGCTATTTGTGCCCTGGGAAACAGGTACTGGCTATCCACCCTATCTATGCCTCTCATAATCTTGTAGACCTCTATCAAGTCCCCTCTCATCCTTCTACGCTCCAAAGATAAAGTCCCAGCTCTGCTAACCTTGCCTCATATGACTTGTTTTCCAATCCAGGCAACATCCTGGTAAATCTCCTCTGCACCCTCTCCATAGCTTCCACATCCTTCCTATAATGAGGTGACCAGAACTGAACACAATACTCTAAGTGTGGTCTCACCAGAGATTTGTAGAGTTGCAACATGACCTCTCTACTCTTGAACTCAATCCCCCTGTTAATGAAGCCTAGTATCCCATAGGCCTTTTTAACTACCCTATCAACCTGTGCAGCGACCTTACTCACCCATCCTTCCACCTCTTCATCCAGGTCATTTATAAAAATCACAAAGAGCAGGGGTCCCAGGACAGATCCTTGCGGCACTCCACTAGTCACTGACCTCCAGGCAGAATACTTTCCTTCCACAACTACCCTCTGCTTTCTTCCTGTAAGCCGATTTTTTATCTAAACAGCCAAGATTCCACTGATCCCACACCTCATGACTTTCTAGATGAGTCTCTCATGGGAGACCTTGTCAAATGCCTTGCTAAAATCCATGTACTCCACATCTACCACCCTACTCCCATCAATTTCTTTTGTTACCTCTTCAAAAAACTCAATTAGGCTTGTGAAGCATGACCTTCCCTTCACAAAGCCGCGTTGACCATCCTTGAGTAGACTGTACTTCTCCAAATGCTCATAGATCCTATCCTTAAGAATCCTTTCCAATAGTTTGCAGACCACCGATGTGACTCACCAGTCTATAGTAACCAGGATTCTCCCTAATACCTTTCTTAAACAAGGGAACTACATTTGCCATTCTCCAACCCTCCAGCATCTCCCCTGCAGCCAAAGAGGATTCAAAGATCATAGCTTGTTTTGTCCCCTACCTGTCCTTCCTCACCAAATCAGAACACAAAGCATCATGCTACCTTAGGGTAGTGCCCTTCTACTCTAATCTCCATACTCACATTCCGATTTCCACCCCCCACCAAACTAGTTTAAACCCTCCCCAACAACTCTAACCAAAATATTCATCCCTTTCTAGTTCAGGTGCAGCCTGTCCATTTTGTACAGGTCAGTCCTTCCCCAGAAGAGATTCCAATGATCCAGAAATCTGAACCCCTGCCCCCTGCACCAACTCTTCAGCCACACAATCATCTGCCATAACTTCCTGTTCCTACCCTCTCTGTCTCGTGGCACAGGCAGCAATCCCGAGATTACCACCCTTGAGGTCCTGCTTTTTAACTTCGTTCCTAACTCCCTAAATTCCTTCTTCAGGACCTCATCCCTACTCATTGTCATTCATCCCCACGTGGACCATGACATCTGGCTGCTCACCCTTTCCTGAGAATACCGAGATATCGCAGACCCTGGCACCAAGGAGGCAACAAACCATCCACAATTCTCGCTCTCTCCCACAGGATCTCTTATCTGACCCCCTAACTATATCGAATCCCCTAACACTACTGCTCTCCTCTTTTCCCTCCTTCCTTTCTGAGCTGAGGGTCCAGACTTGGTGCCAGAGACGCAACCACTACAACTTGTAGATCGTCCCCACCAACAGTATCCAAAACAGTATACTTATTGTTGATGGGAACGGCCACAGGGTCTGCTTTTTTTATCTAATC
This sequence comes from Hypanus sabinus, assembly GCF_030144855.1. Classification (NCBI taxonomy): domain Eukaryota; kingdom Metazoa; phylum Chordata; class Chondrichthyes; order Myliobatiformes; family Dasyatidae; genus Hypanus; species Hypanus sabinus. The sequence goes on along the minus strand of NC_082731.1, from coordinate 1,894,794 downwards.
CCCTTCCCTCTCCTAACAGTCACCCAGTTACCTGTCTCCTGACTGCCTCCCTGAAACTCCAATCTATTACTGTCTCTGCCTCCCAAATGATCCAAAGTTCATCCAGCTCCAGCTCCCTAACTCAGTTTGACAGGAGCTGCAGCTGGATGCACCTTTTGCAGGCGTAGTCATCAGGGACAATTGTGCTGTCCCCAACTTCACAAATCCTACAATCAGAGCACTGAACTGCCCTATCTACTGCCTCCATTACCAACTCCAAAGTTAATAAAATTAATTAAAGAAACTTACCCGGCCTTACCTCACTGGGAGCAAGCTCGTTCTCTGTCTCCTCGCCGAAGCCTCTCAACCCGAAGCCTCTCAACCCAAGGCCTCAAAGCTCCACTCCTTCACCGGCCCACTCAGTCACTGGCCAATCTGCTCTCGCTGTTTGTGTCAGATCTAGCCAGTCCTGCTTTTAAGTAACACTGTAACCCTGGTTTATTTTTTAATTCTGTCTCTTAGCACAGCCTGAGTCTTTCACTGTGCACCTCGTAGCTTTTACACTCCTTTGTATCAAGAAATGTAGAGGAGGCTTAACCCAACTACGGAGACAATTTAGTGGTCATTTAATTAAAAAAATGAAAAATAACAAGTCTCCAGGGGCCACAAAACAAGAGAGAATGGATACTTAACACAAGGCAACAAGCTAACTGAAGGCTTGGAGCAGCTGGTTCAATGAGTGAACAAGGACTGTGAATGAGAATTGGGTTTAAATAGGCTGCAGGTGATGAATTGGGAACAAGTACCAGAACTCTTGTTACCTGGGTGGAGACTGGGAGATACCTCCCTGTGCAGGCCTGACACTTCGTGTTTTCTCTCTCTAAATACTCTTGTTAACCTTTAAACCAGATAATTTCATCGCATCTTATCCCCAAGTCAATCCTGGCTTCACTTTTCCAGAGACATTCCCTTAGTTTTAAATTACAGAGAGAGCATGAGGGAGGAACTAACTTGTTTTCTCTTTCACATTTCTGACCAACTCCTTCTCTTCCCTCAGACACTGCCTGACCCACTGAATGTTTCCAGCATGTTCTGAGTTTATTTCAGATTGACGGCTACTGCAGTATTGTTTCTATTTATTCCCATAATGGTTGGAAGAGAACAAGTGAACAAATTGGAGTCCACAAGAGAAAAAAGACTGGGGATCCAAGTCCCCTGGATGACCAAAGATAGATTAAAATAAATAAGGAATTTAAGTCATATCTATTATAAGACAATAAATAGATAAGTGCAGGAATAAGTAGTTCTGAGGAAGCAGAGAATCTGCAGAAGGGACAGATTAGGAGAATGGGCAAAGAAGTTGCAGATGAACTATAGTGTACGGAAAGTATGATCATGCACTTTGCAAAAAGGAATAAAAGCATAGACTATTTTCTAAACTGGAAGAAATTTTTGGCACTAGAGGTGCATAGGGCCTTGGGAGACCTGGTGCAGGATTCCCTGAAGGTTAACTTGCAGGTTGAGCCGGTAATGAGGAAGTTAAATGCAAGTTGATTGCAATGCAATGCAAAAGCATTCATTTTGAGAAGACTAAAATATAAAAGCAAGGATGTAATGTTGAGGCTTCATAAAACCATAAGACAAAGGAGCAGAAGTCGGCCATTCGGCCCATTGAGTCTGCTCCGCCATTTCATCATCAGCTGATCCATTCTCCCATTTAGTCCCACTCTCCTGCCTTCTCACCATAACCTTTGATGCTCTGGCTACTCAGATACCTATCAATCTCTGCCTTAAATACACCCAATGACTTGGCTCCATTCCTGTCCGTGGCAACAAATTCCACAGATTCACCACCCTCTGGCTAAAAAAATTTCTTTGCACCTCTGTTCTGAATGGGCGCCCTTCAATTCTGAAGTCATGCCCTCTTGTACTAGACTCCCCCCACCATGGGAAACAACTTTGCCATATTCACTCTGTCCATGCCTTTCAACATTCGAAGTGTTTCTATGAGGTTCCCCCTCGTTCTTCTAAACTCCAAGGAGTACAGTCCAAGAACGGTCAAACGTTCCTCATATGTTAACCCTCTCATTCCCGGAATCGTTCCAGTGAATCTTCTCTGAACCCTCTCCAATGTCAGCCCATCCTTTCTTAAATAAGGAACACAAAACTGCACACAGTATTCCAAGCGAGGTCTTACCAGAGCCTTATAGAGCCTCAACATCACATCCCTGCTCCTATACTCTATTCCTCTAGAAATGAATGCCAACATTGCATTCGCCTTCTTCACCACCGACTCAACCTGGAGGTTAACCTTAAGGGTATCCTGCACAAGGACTCCCAAGTCCCGTTGCATCTCAGAACTTTGAATTCTCTCTCTATTTAAATAATAGTGTGCCCATTTATTTCTTCTACCAAAGTGCATGAACATACACTTTTCAACACTGTATTTCATTTGCCACTTCTTTGCCCATTCTCCCAATCTATTCAGACTCTCTGTTTCCTCAGCACTACCGGCCCCTCCACCTATCTTTGTATCATCAGCAAACTTAGCCACAAAGCCATCTATTCCATAATCCAAGTTGTTGATATACAACTTAAAAAGAAGCTGCCCCAACACGGACCCCTGTGGTACACCACTGGTAACTGGCAGCCAACCAGAATGGGATCCCTTTATTCCCACTGTTTCCTGCCAATCAACCAATGATCTATCCACGTATGTAACTTTCCCGTAATTCCATGGGCTCTTATCTTGTTTAGCAGCCTCATGTACGGCACCTTGTCAAAGGCCTTCTGAAAATCCAAATACACAACATCCACAGCATCTCCCTTGTCTAGCCTACTTGTAATTTCCTCAAAAAATTGCAAAAGGTTTGTCAGGCAGGATTTTCCTTCAAGGAAACCATACTGAGTTCTGCCTATCTTGTCATATGCCTCCAGGTACTCTGTAACCTCATCCTTGCAATCGACTCCAACAACTTCCCAACCACCAATGTCAATCTAACAGGTCTATAATTTCCTTTTTGCTTCCTTGCCCCTTCTTAAATAGTGGAGTGACAATAGCGGAACCAGGCCAGAATCTACTGACTTTTGAAAGCTCATTGCTAATTCCTCCGTAATCTCCACAGCTACTTACTTCAGAACACAAGGGTGCATTCCATCTGGTCTAGTAGATTTATCTACCCTTAGACTATTCAGCTTCCTGAGTACTTTCTCTGTCGTAATTGTGTACTTCTCTTCCCTGACACCCTTGAGTGTCCAGTATACTGCTGTCTTCCTCAGTGAAGACTGATGCAAAATACTTGTTCAGTTCCTCCGCCATCTCCTTATCTCCCATTACAATTTCTCCAGCATCATTTTCTATCAGTCCTAAATCTACTCCCACCTGTCTTTTACTCTTTATATGCTTGAATAAGCTTTTAGTATCCTCTTTGTTATTATTTGCTAGGTTCCTTTTATAGTTCAACTTTTCCCTCTTAATGACCTTCTTAGTTTCCTTTTGTAAGCTTTTAAAAACTTCCCAATCCTCTGTCTTCCCACTAATTTTTGCTTCATTGTATGTCCTCTCCTTCGCTTTTACTTTGGCTTTGACTTCTCTCATCAACCATGATTCCATCCTTTTTCCATTCGGAAATCTCTTCTGTTTTGGAATATATCTGTCTTGCACCTTCCTCACTTCTTGCATAAACTCCAGCCACTGCTGCTGTGCCGTTCTTTCCGCTAGTGTCCCTTTCCAGTCAATTTTGGCTAGTTCCTCTCTCATGTCACTGTTGTTACGCCTGTGCCCAACTCTGAGGGGCCGAAGGGTCCCAAAGTAACCCCCTCCTTTTTGAGAATCACAAGATCGCTATTAATTCAGGTCAGGAGACCCAGGAAATGACAGAGAGACGTTTGGAATGTCCTGGCCCCTCAGCGATACAAAGACGGGAAATGGCCATTGTCTCTTGGAGACGGAATTGTGTACTGTGCTATTTATTTGAAGCCCTCAGGGAATGACCAAAAGTGGGCTAGTCGAGGGGAGGCATCCCTCCACCCTGATTGACATCTGAGACCCTATGAGTCAGGATAAAAGAGGGTCTGGGGAACAGCCCCTTCAGACGCACCAGAAGAAACTCTAGAAATCCCGTAATAGCGTAATAGCGACAGCCAGTGGAAAGCCCACGTGCGTCCTTTTCCATTTGCCTCGGAATTGGTGGGCCTTACCACGGAAGAACGGCTTTAGCTAAAACAAAGGAGAAATCAGCCCCAAAGACTCTCGAAGGATTGACATCATAAAAGGAATGGGCAAGTTTTAAACTCTCTCTCTTGACTCCAACCAGAGGCTGCAGCCTGCATGAACTCGAGTGACTTTTATATTTCCATCGGACAATACATTATCCCCTAGACAACGATAGAGCTATTTCTTATTGATTATTATTATACCCGCGCTTTTAGATTTAGTATTGACGACGTATATTATCTGTATGTTTGCATTGATATTATTTTTGTGTATTTTATCAATAAATACTGTTAAAAATAATACCATCAGACTTCAACGGACCTCTCTATCTTTGCTGGTGAGTGACCCAGTTACGGGGTACGTAACACTGTAATTTCCTTTACTGAAATACAGACACATCGGATTTCGGCTTCTCTTTCTCAAATTTCACAGTGAACTCAGTCATATTATGATCACTGCCTCCTAAAGGTTCCTTCACCTCAATCTCTCTAATCACCTCTGGTTCATTACACAATACCCAATCCAGTACTGCCGATCCCCGAGTGGGCTCAACAACAAGCTGTTCTAAAAAGCCATCTCGTAGACATTCTACAAATCCTCTCTCTTGAGATCCAGCACCAACCTGATTTTCCCAATCCACATGCTTAGCTCAACCCATAAAGATACTGCAGCTTCCAATCCGATGTCACCTCTTTCTAATGATTTAATATCATATCTTACCGATAAACCCACGCCACCCCCTCTGCCTACCTGTCTATCCTTCCAATACACCGTGTATCCTTGGACGTTCAGCTCCCAGAGACATGCATCCTTTAGTGACGCCTCAGTGACGGCCACAATATCATACCTGCCAATCTGTAACTATACAACAAGGTCATCCACCTTAATCCCTATGCTGTGTGCATTTAAGTCCAGTATTTGGTACTTTTTGCTTTAATTTTGCTTTCATAAGGCATTGGTCACACCATATTTGGCCCCTGTGAGCAGTTTTTGAACCCTTACCCAAAGAGGAATGTGCTAGCATTGGAGAGAGTCTAGAGGAAGATTCGGAGAATGATTCTGGCAAAGAAATAGTTAATATATGAGGAGATTTTAGAAGAATGAGGGCTTTCACATTGAAACCTATTGAATATAGAAAGGCTTAGACAAAGTGGACATGGAGAGGATATTTCCAATAGTGAGAGTGTCTAGGACTAGAGGGCACATTCTCAGAACAGAAGGATATCTCTTTAGAACTGAGGAGAAATTTCTTCAGCTAGAGGGTGATGAATCTGTGGAATTAACTACCACAGATGTCTGTGGAGACTGTCATTGAGTATATTTAAAGTGGAGGTTGATAGGCTTTTGATCAGTAAGGGAGTCGAATGTTATGGGAAGAAAGTAGAAGAATGGCATTGAGAAGGAAGATAAATCAGCCATGATTGAATAGTTGAACAGACACAAAAGGTCAAATAGCCTAAATCTGCTCAAATGTTTTATGCTCTTTTCGGGCAGCAAGCAGACAGAGGAAAACTGTGAAAGTAAATTAGAAGGATAATAAGCAAAAGCCATAGAACAACCATGGTGTAAGGGTATCCTGTCCCCTTTAGTAGGGAAGAATAGATTGGGCCTGGATGAACATGACAGCTGACTAGCAGAAAGCTCAGGACCGCCCAGCGCCCACCGTCCAAGACCAGTGAGCATTAGCTTTGTTCTTCCATTTTATCTGAATGATACGATTAAAGAAAAGTTTCTATGAATGAAGTGCAATCCCATTGCAATATACAGGGTCAATAAAGGGATTTATTTCCCAAAGCTGGAGATCAGAATGCAGCAGATAGTGAGGTCAGCTGAGAAGATCATTGGGGTCTCTCTCCCTGCCATCATGGACATTTACACTACATGCTGCATCCGCAAAGGAAACAGCATTATGAAGGACCCCACGCACCCCTTATACAATCTCTTCTCCCTCCTGCCATCTGGGAAAAGGCTCCAAAGCATTCAGGCTCTCATGACCAGACTATGTAACAGTTTCTTCCCCCAAGCTATCGGACTCCTCAATGCCCAGAGCCTGGACTGACACCTTGCCCTACTGTCCTGTTTATTATTTATTGTAATGCCTGCACTGTTTTTGTGCACTTTATGCAGTCCAGTGTAGGTCTGTAGTCTAGTGCAGCTTTCACTGTGTTATTTTATTACGTATTTCAGTCTAGTTTTTGTACTGTGTCATGTAACACCATGGTCCTGAAAAACGTTGGCTCATTTTTACTATGCACTGTACCAGCAGTTATGGTCGAAATAACAATAAAATTTGACGACTTGAGAATCAGGTTTTTTTTATATTAGTTTTTTTTATACATTTTCTATATAACTACAGATTAAAAAAAAACCCAGATCAAAATGAAGGACATTGATACAGTGCAAAAATAAGCTAACAATCTGGTACAGAGAAAGATAATTGAAAAAGCACCTAAATTGAAGACAAGTAAAATTAGTGTCCTCCCCAAGCCCCACAACACAAAACAAAAACAAGGAAACTCCAGACCACCCACAACACAATATAGAGAATATAAATCAGGACCATCAAACTCCCAAACTGTGAATACACTTAGCAACAGAAGATATTAATGCCTACTACCAGAAAAAAAGAGCTGAAAGCAAGGGACCGAAAAAAAAAACCTTAGTTAGGAGGAAGGTCATGAAAGTACTCAATAAAAGGTCCCCAGACCTTATGGAACTTTAAGTCCAAATTAAGAATTGAATAATGATTTTTTTCAAGGTCCAAGCAGGCCATAATATCATTAAGCTATTGAGCATGCGTGGGCGGGGCAACATCCCTCCATCTAAGAAGGATTAAACGTCTAGCCAGGAGAGAGACAAACGATAATATTCGACACTTAGACGAACTCAGGCGTAAATCTGTCTCACCCCAGAAACCGAATAGAGCAATTAAAGGGTTTGGTTCTAGGTGGTGATTCAGAATATACGATAACGTTATAAAGACATCTTTCCAAAACTTCTCCAAGCTAGGACAAAACCAGTACATATGAATGAGAAAGGCCTCGCCCCTTTTGCATTTATCACAAAGCGGACTAATGTTAGGGTAAAATCGAGATAGTTTAGATTTAGACATATGGGCTCTATGAACAATCTTAAACTGTAAGAGGCAATGGCGGGCACAAAGAGAGGTTGTATTAACCGATTTGAGAATCGAGTCCCAAGTCTCATCAGATAAGGAGGTATTTAAATCGTGCTCCCATGCCATTTTAGTTTTATCCACAGGGGCACGTCGTAAGGCTGCTAATTTATCTTGAATACTTGACATTAAACCTTCACCTAGTGGATTAATGGAAAAAAAAAGTCCATAGCATTTTACACAGGCATTTCAGGGAAGTTAGGAATTAAAGGAACAATAAAGTGTCTAATTTGGAGATATCTAAAAAGATGAGCATTGGGCAGGTTGAACTTAGCGGAGAGCTGTTGGAAAGAAGCGAAGCGATTATCAATAAAAAGATCTTCAAAATGTCTAATGCCCTTCCTATACCAATAATCGAATGCTGAGTTGTACATAGTGGGAAGAAAAAGGTAATTATGTACGACAGGGCTGGAAACGGAAAAACCATGGAAACCATAAAATTTCCTAAACTGAGCCCAAATACGCAAAGTGTGTCTAACAAGAGGATTAACTATTAATCTGGGCAAACTACTAGGGAGTACATAGCCAAGATGTGCAGAGATAGATAGTTCTTTAGTGGAGCTCAACTCCATTGCCACCCAATTAGGGCACTCGGGTTGGTCATGGAAAAAAGACCAAAAGGTAGCACAACATATATTGACTGCCCAGTAATATAAACGAAAGTTAGGTAAAGCCATGCCACCCTCTTTTTTAGATTTTTGGAGATAGACTTTATTAATTCTAGAGCGCTTATTCTTCCACAGATATGACAAAGTAATCGAGTCTAAGGAATCAAAAAAAGATTTAGGAATAAAAATTGGGATTGATTGAAATAAGTATAAAAGTTTAGGGAGAACATACATTTTAACAACATTAATACGACCTACCAAAGACATAGACAGAGGTGACCATTGTACCAGACTCTGTTTTATAGTATATGCAAGATTGACAAAATTGAAAGAGATCTTTAAACTTCCTTGTGACTGTAATCCTGAGATAGGTAAATTGATTATGGACTACTTTAAAAGGGAGATCACAAAATGTTAATTCTAGTGCTTCTTTATTAATTGGGAAAAGTTCGCTCTTATGTAAATTAAGTTTATAGCCAGACAGCTGGCTAAACTGGTCAAGAAGTGAAAACTTTGGAGGTAAGGATGTAGACAGATTTGAAAGAAAAAGTAATAAGTCATCAGCATAAAAAGAAACCTTATGCTCAACACCCCCTCTCCAAATCCCAGTCAATTCAGGACAATTTCGAAATGCTATTGCCAAAGGTTCAAAGAGAAAGGGACTTAAAGGGCATCCCTGATGGGTGCCACGTTTGAGGTTAAATAACTGGGATTTCTGAAAATTAAGAATCAGGTTTAAAATCACCAGCATACTGTATGCCATGAAATCTATTGTCTTTGTAGGAGCAGTACAATAAGATACATAATAATAGAGAGAAAGCATGAATTACAGTGCCTATAAAAAGTATTCATCTCCCTGAGAAGTTTTCATGTTTAACAAAATTGAATCACAGTAGATTTAATTTGGCTTGTTTGACACTGATCAACAGAAAAGACTCTTTCATGTCAAAATGAAAACAAATTTCTACAAATTAGACTAAATTAATTACAAATTTAAAAAAACACAAAATAATTGATTGCATAATTACTCACCCCCTTCAAGTCAGCATTTAGTAGATGTACCTCTCGCAATAATTAAGCATTCTGTCTGTGTGGATAGGTCTCTATTAGCTTTGCACATCTGGACAATGCAGTTTTTCCCCATTCTTCCTTACAAAACTGCTCAAACTTTGTCAGATTGCATGGAGATTGTGAGTGAACAGCTCTTTTCCAGTCCAGCCACAAATTCTCAATTGAAATTGAGGTCTGGACTCTGACTTGGCTACTCCAAGTAGCTCTGCTGTTTTAAAGTCATTCCTTTGTAGCTTTGACTTTATACTTGGGGTCATTGTCTTGCTGGAAAACAAATCTCTCAAGTTGTAGTTCTCTTGCAGACTCCAGGATTTCCCTGTATTTTGCTGCATTCATTTTACCCTCTACCTTCACAAGCCTTCCAGGGCCTGCTGCAGTGAAGCATCCCCACAGCATGCTTCATGTAGGGATGATGTGTTTTTGATGATGTGCCATGTTTGGCTTAAGCCAAAAAGCTCAATTTTGGTTTCATCAGATCATAGAACCTTCTTCCAGCTGACTTAGTCTCCCACATGCCTTCTGGCAAACTCCAACTGAGATCTCGTGAGATTTTTTTCCAACAGTGGCTTTCTCTTTGCCACTCTCCCATAAAGCTGTGACTGGTGAAGCACCTGGGCAACAGTTGTATGCGCAGTCTCTCCCATCTCAGACACTGAAGCTTGTAACTCAGCCAGCGTTGTCATAGGTCTCTTGGTGGCCTCCCTCACTAGTTCCCTTCTTGCACAATCACTCAGTTTTTGAGGGTGGCCTACACTAGGCAGATTTACAGCTGTGCTATATTCTTTCCATTGCTTGATAATTAAGTTAACTGATTTCCAAGAGATATTCATTGATTTGGAAATTTTCTTGTATCCATCTCCTGGCTTTTCAATAACTTCTTCATGGAGTTGCATGGAGTGTTCTTTTGTCTTCATGGTGTAGTTTTTGCCAGGATACTGATTCCCAGCAGCTGGAGCTTCCAGATACAGGTGTATTTTTGCTACAATCAATTGCTACAATCATCTTGACCACACCCAGTCATCTCCATTTACTCCATTAACTAAATATGTGACTTCTACAACCAGTTAGCCACACCAGTGATGATTTTGGGTGTCATGTTAAAAGGGATGAATATTTACAATTAATTTATATCACTTTGTCGAGATCTGTTTTCACTTTGATGTAGAAGAGTCTTTTTCTGGTGATCAATGTAAAAAAAAAGCCAAATTAAATCTACTGTGATTCAATGTAGTAAAACAATAAAACATGAGAACTTCCCAGGGGTTGAATACTTTTTATGGCACTTTATGTTAAATAGATAAATAAGTAGTGCAAAAAAGTGAGGTAGTGTTCACGGGTTCAATATCCATTCAGAAACCTGACAGCAGAAGGGAAGAAGCTGTTCCTGAATCATTGAATGGCATCTTCAGGCTTCTCTACCTCCTTCCTGATGGTAACAATGAGAAGGGGGCATGTCCTGGGTGATGGGGGTCCTTTTTGAGGCCTTGCTTCTTGAAGATGCCTGAATACTATGGACTCTAGATATCATGACAGAGCTGACTAATTTTACAACTCTCTGCAGCATACAGTTCAGTTTCAGTTTATTGTTATTTAGAAACCAAAATGCAATGCAGCTAAAAAATTAGACAATGTTCTCCAGAATGATATCACAAAAGCATACAACAAAGCAGACTACACCAGAAAATCCACATAACGTTTGGTAATCCCCAAATCCAGAGTCCGGAGAGGTCGCTGCATATTAAGTTCGTGCTACCATCTTAGCGCGTTTCCCAAAAAGGAACTCCAAATCCACCAGACAAAACAAGACTACCCAGACATACCAAGTCAAGAGACCAACTCTACCACCCAACAAACCAAAAACTTAAGCTACAAGACCTACACAAAACCACATAGTTACATATATAGTTAACATATAGTTACAACAGTGCAGACAATACCATAATTGATTAAAAAACAAACCATGGGCACAGTAAAATAGTCCAAAGATGTTAAAAGACTGTAAGTTCGAAAGAAACCACCACAGTTTCCACAAGTCCTCAGGGTCCCAATAGACTCGTCATCCCACACAGGCTGCAGAAGGGAGTACCCCCGCTATGGACCTCCACGGCACCAGATCCAGCCTTGCAGACGCAGCACACAATGAAAGCTCCGTCGGACACAGCCTTGCAGACGCAGCACACAGACCACAGCAGACTCTGAGTCCATCGAATCCCCGAGCCTCCGACCATCCCCTCCAGCACAGCCTCTCCGAGCACCATCCTCTGCCGAGCGCACAACGACGCCCCTACCAACAGCCATTGGCAACACAACCCCGAGGACTGGGGGCCTGTTCTTCTCAGCAGAGTCCCGGACCTCACAACAGCAGCAGCAACAAAGAAGGCCTTCCTGGAGATTTCCAGATGTTCCTCCATGCTCCCACGTCTGTTTTTCATCAGATTTGGATTGATCATCAGATCAGATTACTTCAATCCTGTGCAGTATTGACCCCACCTCTCCCCCCCCATACCAGATGGTGATGCAACCAGTTAGACTGCTGTCCATGCTACATCTGTAGAAATTTGCCAGTGTCTTCAGTGACATACCAAATTTCTTCAAACTCTCACACACTCCTTGGGAGTGTGGAGGAGCAGAAGGATCTGGGGGTACATGTCCATAGATCCCTGAAAGTTACTCAGGGGTAGATAGGGTAGTTAAGAAAGCTTATGGAGGGTTAGCTTTCATAAGTTGAGGGATAGAGTTTAAGAGTCGTGGTGTAATGATGCAGCTCTATAAAACTCTGGTTAGGCCACACTTGGAGTACTGTGTCCAGTTCTGGTCGCCTCACTATAGGAAGGACGTGGAAGCATTGGAAAGTGTACAGAGGAGACTTACCAGGATGCTGCCTGGTTTAGAGAGTATGCATTATGATCAGAGATTAAGGGAGCTAGGGCTTTACTCTCTGGAGAGAAGAAGGATGAGAGGAGACATGATAGAGGTGTACAAGATATTAAGAGGAATAGACAGAGTGGACAGCCAGCGCCTCTTCCCCAGGGCACCTCTGCTCAATACAAGAGGACATGGCTTTAAGGTAAGGGGTGGGAAGTTCAAGGGGGATATTAGAGGAAGGTTTTTCACTCAGAGAGTGGTTAGTGCGTGGAATGCACTGCCTGAGTCAGTGGTGGAGGCAGATACACTAGTGAAATTTAAGAGGCTACTAGACAGTATATGGAGGAATTTAAGGTGAGGGGTTATATGGGAAGCAGGGTTTAAGAGCAGCTCAACATTATGGGCTGAAGGGCCTGTACCGTGCTGTATTGTTCTATGTTCTAAATATAGCCACTAAGATATAGGTATCACTTTGAGATCAACTGAATGTATAGAACATAAAAGTAAGGATGTACTGATTAGGCTTTATAAAGCTCTGATCAGACTATTACTATTATCGGACTATTAAATTACTATTGTGAGTAACTTTGAGAACAGACTCAGAATAATTGGGTGTGCCTCTAAAATTGTGATGAGGAGGAATTCCTTCAGCAAGAAGATGGTGAATCTCTGGAATTCATAGCCACAGGTGGCTATGGAGGCCAAGTATATGTATAATTAAGGTGAAAATTGATAGATGCTGAACTAGTAAGACAGTTAAAAGTTACGGGCAAAAGTGGTTGAAAAAGAAATCAGCACTAATTGTAAACATAAGAGGTTCTATAGATGTTGGAAATTTTGAGCAACACATAAAATGCTGAAGGAACTCATCAGGTCAGGCAGTGTCTACGGAGATGAAGAAACAGCGGATGTTTCGGGCCAAGATCCTTCCTGATTGAGTCCCGTGTATGGTTTCAGCCCGAAATGTTAACTGTTTATTCCCCTCCATAGATACTGACTGACCTGATGAGTTCCTCCAGAATTTTGTGTGTGTTGTTCAGCTTTGATTGAATGTGGAGCAGACTCAATGGACTAAATAGCCTTTCTTTTCCTTTATCTTATCCTATGGCGTCTCTTCTCTTCAGTTGTCCATCTGAATCCGATGATGACATCCACTCCTTTAACAGTGAGATCCTTGATGACTACACAGTCCTATCTTGGACCCACACGTTCTATTGCAGGTGGGACATGTATATGTGGTAGTGATGATAGCGATGGCAACCATGGCTACATTTCTCTGGCTCTCTTCTACTGGTTGTTCTTTCCATCTCCAGAATACGAACCCCGTCCCTACACAGCTGTCGCCAAGTGTTACGGTTAGCAGCAACATCCTCCAGGTCCTCAGGTCTGACCTTATACTTCCTTAAAGCATTCTTCATCTGATCATTATAGCGCTTCTTCAGCCCTCCAGCTGAGTGTCGACCATGATGTAGCTGGCTGTATAACATTCTGCGGGGTAACCGACATGGGAGCATCCTTATCAGCCCCAGCCACTGCAGCTGACGCTGGGTGATCATGGCCTCAATACTTCTGCAGTTGGTCTTTACAAGTATTTCAGTGTGAGGCACCCACTCACACCCAGTAATTCCCAGGATGTGCTGAAGGCAGCTTATGTGGAAGCGCTCCAAGGACTTGATGTGAGGGCTCCAAGCTTCACAGCTATAAAAGAGGGTGGTGACACAGACCGCTTGGTATACAGCGATCTTTGTGGAGGGACGAAGGCTCCTGTTCTGAAATACTCTACACCGAAGTCTCCCAAAGGTAGCTGATTCCTGTTTAATGTGGCTCTGGATGTCGTTGTCAATGCCTCTATCCTCAGAGAGAATGCTCCCCAGATATTTAAAAGATGACACTACTGACAGCTTTTCATCACCAACAGTGAAGGCAGGTAGGGTGGGTGGGACACTGACTCTCTACTGGCAAACCACTTCTGTCTTGGTGGTATTGACGGTCAGCCCCATCCTGCTGTACGCTCTCACCAACACAGCAAGGACAGTCTGAAGATCCTCCAGGGTATGGGCCACAAGAGCACAGGCCTATATTCAAGACAGAGATTCATAGATTTTTTGATGTTGCAGGATAAGAGGTTGGTGCAGAAATCTGACAGATGGAAAAAATAGGTATGATTTTACGGAAAGACAGAACAGGCTGAATAGCCTCTCCTACCTCCAAATGGGTAGTCAAGTAAAGGGAGAGGCAATGCACAAGATGCTGGAGGAATTTAGTGGGTCAGGCAGATTCTATGGAGGAAAATGGACAGTTGAGGTTTCGGGTCAAGCCCCTTCATCTGAAATGAGGGAAATAGCCAGTGTAGAGAGGGGGAGCAAGGGCAGGCAGGCTGTAGATGAATCTGGATAAGAAGAGCAGATTGGAGGAGGGGAGAGTTGGAATTGTGACAGAGACTGGGAGGTGATAGGTGGATGTAACAGATGGCTACAGATAGGAGACAATGGTGGAGCATGGAGTATTCATATGGAGGTTATGGAGAGGGCACAAAATGAGCCCCTTGCATTCATCTTTGTAAAATATGGTGGCGCTAATGTCACAATAAAGGAGGTAGTTGGAGAGGAAATTGGTTAATATAGATGGCTGGTACTCGAGATTAGAAAGGTAGGGTGCATCCTGGGCTATTACAGTAAGCCACTGTTTGCAGCTCTCTTTAGAGATAGAGGCATAACAAGAGATCTTGCTGTTGCAAAGATTGCAACCCTGTTCAGTAAAGTGAGTGAGTGACTTAGGCTTGTCAACCTTACAACGGGTGACAGAGACAATAATCTGGGCAAATCCAATGGAAAAAGCAAACTGTGCTATAAAACTATGGCTGTCCCAGTACCCATGACTATGGTGACTGATATTCTGGGCATTGGATAGAAAACCTGCTTGAAAAATTGCTGACCATGCAATTAAAGGGACTGTGCCAGTCAGCACATAAAATTTACCAAAGGACAGGAAGCACAACATTAGTGGTCTCTGTGGTACAATCCCCTCCTGTCTGAGGAATAAGGGAGTTACCAGGACTGGGAGTGGGATCTCCGCCTTTGATGATATATTTAGTAATACCTACGTCAGGCTGCTATTTATTGACTACAGCGCAGCGTTCAACACAATCATACCCTCAATTCTAATTAACAAGCGACAAGCCCTGAGCTTCTGTACTTCCCTCTGCAACTGGATCCTTGACTTGCTCACTGGGAGACCACAGTCTGTGTGATTGGAAATAACATCTCCTCTTCGCTGACAATCAACACTGGCACACCTCAAGGAGCAGAGCCATCCATCACTTTACTCCCTCTACACACAATTGTGTGGGTAGACATAGCTCAAATGCCATCTTTTGCTGACAACAGAACTACTGATAGCAAAATTTCAGATGATGAGAAATCCTGCAGGAGCAAGATAGATCAGCTGGATGAGAGATGCTGCAGCAACAGCCCTACCATCAAAGTCAAGAAGACCAAAGGATTAATTGTGGAGCTCAGGAAGAGGAAGTCAATGGAAAACACACCGGTCGTCATCAAGGGATCAGAAGTGGAAAGGGTGAGCAGTTTCAAGTTCCTGGGTGTCAACATTTCAGAGGATCTAAGCTAGTCTCAACATATTATTACAATTACAAATAAGGCATGACAGCAGTTATATTTCAATGGGAGTTTAAGGAGAGTTATTTGTCACTAAAGACACTCACAAATTTCTACTGATGTACCATGGAGTGCATTCTAAATGGCCACGGCACAGGATTGGAAAAAACTGCAGAAAATTGTAAACTCTGCCAGCTCCACATGGGTACTAACCTCTGCAGCATCCAGCAAATCTACAAAAGGTGGTATCCATTGTTCAGGACACCCATCAGCCAGGACATGCCCTCTGCTCATTGCCACCATCAGGAAGGAGTTACAGGAGCCTGAAGACACATACTTAATGTTTCCGGAACAACTTTTTTCCCTCCGCCATCAAATTTCTGAATGGACAATGAACCCATATACACTACCTTGCTACCTTGTTTCCTCTCGTTATGCACTACTTATTTAATTTAATTATATATACTGTGGTAGAAATGGTTAAAACATTACAGGTTTCCCCTGCTATTTGAAGGTAGAGCATTTCTATGAAATGGTTCGTAAGCCGGAATGTCGTAAAGTGAAGAAGCAATTACCATTTATTTACATGGGAAAAATTTGTGAGCATTCGCAGACCCAAAAAATAACCTACCAAATCATGCCAAATAACACATAAAACCTAAAATAACACTAACATATAATAAAAGCAGGAATGATCTGATAAATACACAGCCTATATAAAGTAGGAATACTTTTCTGCAATTATTGCAGCACTGTCCACCGCAGCGAAAATCTCACGCAAACACTCTCGGCAGAAAGACTCGGCGCAAGTGCTCTTGGCAGAAACACTCTTTCCAGTAATCTTTAAGCTATGAAGCTGCCAAATCATACCAAATAACACATAAAAATAAAGTAGAAATAATGTACGTCCAGTGTAGTTTCACTCACCGGAATCAGGAAGACTGTGAACACACTGATGATGGTGTGTTAGGCTGAGTCGTCGGAGGTTGGGGTGGTGGGAGGTAGAGGAGACTGGGGTGTCATCTCATCGTCATCTGTTTCCATCAGGGCAGGCAGGTCACCTTCTTCTATGTCTGCCTGCCTTGATGTCAAAGGTTGAGTTTCATCGTCTGCTGTGGCTGATGTGGAAGGCTTGAAAAACGACAGTATGCTTGACAGCTTAGCCTCACGCATTTTTCTATCATACAGTTCTTTGTAAGCACTCAAACCATCCTGTAAATATTCCCTAAACCGACGTACCCTTTCAAAATTAAAGTCATACTTTTCTGCAATCATTGCAGCGTTGTCAATCGCAGCGAAAATCTCACGCAATTGCTTCATGTTCAGTTCCTGGACGACTTCACTTTCGGGCCGTTTGCTACTGCATTCGACTTCAATTGTTGTCCTTTCCTCTTCATTGGCTCTTCATCTATCAGTTCTTGGTCATGGAACACCAAATCCTCTTCCACATCATCTTTGTCAACTTCCACAAGCCAAACTCACTTTGTCCACCACGATCGAAACGCTTTATGATGTTTAGTTTTACACTAAGTGTGACACCCTTACACGCTCTTTTAGGCTTTTCTGATACCTTAGAACTCATTTTGCTAACGGATGCACAAAATAAATCGACATAAAGCACAGATGCTCACAGGCACGTGTTTAAGCAATGCCGGCTAGAATGCAGTTCCGGGGGAGGAGCTTGGCTGCTCGGTGCGTGCTGCCTTTTTCGCATGCTGCCTTCTTTAGTAACAGTGAAAACACCTTGTTAGTGAAAACAGATAACTAATGTAGGTCTTTCATAACAGCGAGGTGTTGTAAAGCGAACGTTCAAAAAACGGGGGACACCTATATATGAGCAGCTGGACTTAAGATTGCTGACGCGAGTCAAGAATAACCTTGGATGATAAGTGTAGTACCAGGAACTCCAATAAACAAGATACTAAGCCCCTGGGACCAAGAGGGAGGACATGTCTGGGGGTAGATTATGAGTCCTGATAACAGGGAACAAACAGAACTGTTACATTTGCACTGAGAGATAACTGACATGTCTTTTAAACAATTGATCATGTACTGAGTGTGGAATGCTAAACAAAGTTATGAGAAGTTGCTTGTCTTGCTGTATAACTATGAGCTCTGTACAACCTAAAAATCAGAGTTCTGGTGGCAGTGGAGACTGCTGCAGACTCTCCATGGTATCATGCTAATAAATTCTTAAAATGACACTCGAAGTCACTCTGGTGCTCTTAGTTAGTACTTCCATGGTATATTTTTTTATTTATTTAAATGTATATAAATTTATATTTTTATTATGCTTTGCAGTGCACTACTGCTACAAAATAACAATTTCATGACATAAGCCATAAATGAACTGAACTTCTGTACATAGGGGATTGTTCATTTGACAGTTGACAGCCTCCCTTATAAATGCAGTAAAAGAACAGAGGACAATGGCAGACTCAGGAGGACATGCTCGACTGGACACAGTAAACATGTAGCAAATATGGTTTAGAGCAGAGAACCATTAAATCATGTGAGGAAGTGAAGAGAGGTAGTTTTACATCAGTACAGTAGTTTTAAAAACACAGGGACTGCCACCTGGGATTTAAGGATATTGAATATTGGGTTCCTTAAAACAAAAAGGTGCATGAAACACTCAGGCACAAAGGCAAAAAGCCATGTTAAACCTTCATGAAGCGGGCCTTGGCTAAAGTATCACATCTAATTTTCACTTGAAGGTGTGGAGAAGATCTAATGGAATGGTGCTGTGATGGTATGAGTTTGCTGACCATGAAATTCTAAACTCAACAGAGATCTTAAGCCTTATCCGATAGTTAAAGGTACCTTCACTAAAGGGAGGCTATACTGTAACTCCCTACTTTTCAAAGATTAGTTCACTTCCCTGTTTATCCTTCATGGCATGTCTAGCTGCCAATACTCACTATTTGAGCGGTGGGTCCCTACCAGGGAAGTGATACTTCCAGCTAATGAAGCAGGTTAAAATTTATTACAAATGATTTAAAACCACAAAGGATTTCCAAGACACAAGTCCAAAAGCTAAAAAGATATGCCAACGAGTTGCAGACAAACAAATGAAGGCAGAGGAATGAATTCTAGTTCACTTCATCTTTCTGCCATTCTTCTTGATGTTCCTGGACCATTGTTAATATTCCTGACTGCTTTCTTACATTTATTTAATTTCCTGCCTATGGGGTGAATATATGTGGTATTCTTTCAAAAATGCATCTTTTCACATTGGTGGTCTAAAAAGTTCTGGAGAAAGAGATTTCCAGATACCCACAATTTAAGCTGTAAATGCTAACTCTTAAGCACACAAATCTTCCAAATATTAATAGATCAGTTATTTGATGTGTTAAGTGATAGTATCGAACAGATCTGCAAGCTTCCTTGAATGAAATAATTTAGCCAATGTTGTCTGGTTGGATACAGGCCTAATTATTATAATCCCATTGTTTTACACTGCAAGTCATGAGCAGATAGCCCAACTGCTATATAAACAGTGCTGCTAGTTGCAAAGCAGTCCTTTTAACTTTAAACTGATCACTGCTTTCCATTTACATTTAAACCAAAGACTGGCTCCCACTTACAACAATACTCAAAAACAATACTTTAATCCTTACAAGCATCGGCTTCTGTGCAGAAAGCTGAGTTTGTCTAAAAAGGAAGTGGACATTGAATACCCATCACAGTGGCTCAGTTGTTAGGGGATGTTCTCTCATAGCAGATCAAGTTAAAAAGAGACTTAACAATGGAATAAGGTAAAAGGAGAAGTGACAATTGAATTCACTGGAGTTGGTATTGTGAATACAGGTTTTTTTGATACAAATGCGCAAGGTCCTTCACAGATAAAGCCCTCCTCACCACTGCATGCAGCGCTCCCACATGAAAGCAGCAGCAATCATCAAAGACCCCTACCATCCACCAGTGTGATGATTTTTCTCATTACTACCATCAGGTGTGGGGTAGTTTAATGGTTCAGGAATGATGATTACTGTACAACCATCAAGCTTCTGGATAACTTCATGTTTTTCAACTCTCAACTGATTACATAACCTGCAGACTCACTTTCAAGGACCATATTTCTTTGTGTTTGAAGTTTACTTGATTTTGCACATTGGTTGTTTGTTAGCCTTTGTCTTTTTAGCCTTAAAGTCTTTCCTAAATTCTATGGTATTTCTTTTTTCCCTGTAAATACTATACTTTCAAGAAAATTAATTTCAACAGAAACATCTACATACTTTAATAACAAATTTACTTTGAAGTTTGTCTCTATAAACTAGCCCTTGAATAACCTTAGTCTTACAAATCTCCCAATAACCCCAGACAAAAGAGAACATCAAACTCTGCCTCTTCCACATTTCCCAACCCAATCTTCTCACTTGGCTCCATGGAATTTATATAAAAAGACTCCTCCCACAACCACATACAGCAAAGACAGCAGCAGCCACCAGGTATGGCAAGGATTCACGAGCGAGGCTTACCTTCAGTGGAGGAAGGTGTGGAATCTGGAGTAGTGGAGACAGTTGAAGCAGATTCCTCTGTTGGTCAAAGTGAAACAAATCACATCAAGCTAGTTAATGTTCCTCCGGCCCCTCACCATCACCACTCCCCTCAACCCCAGTGCTATCTGAGGGTCAGCATGCCCCTCAGATGAAGTGGCAAAAGAATACTCATGTCTTCCTCCACCAAGCTGAAGTGACTCAGAACTATCACCAAGTCGAGAGTCTGAACAATGGACTAGCAATGCTGTATGTGTTACAGTCAGTGCTGGTGTGACAGTGTTATGACTGACTGTGTAAGTTGCAATCAGTTCACATGAGGTGTGACAGTAACAGTTGTGCTTTAGTCAAATATATACGACTATATATAAGGTATGCATGCATGTGTGCGTCTCCATAAATGGAAGATGACAAGAAGTACACTAGGGCTAACACACACACACACACACACACATGTATATGCATAGTTCATCGTCAGTATGAACAAGTTGGGCTGTAAGATTCAATGACCCATTCTTCCCATCATCACTGTGTCACTACTGACAGGGCAGTGTATGTACAGAAGCACACAAAAACACAGATCATCTTGTTTTTGTGACAGCGCAGGAGGGAGGGGGAGTGTGTGTGAGTGTGCATGTGTGGGTGAGAATGAGTGTGTGTGTGTGTGTGAGAGTGAGTGTGCATGTGTGTGAGAATGAGTGTGTGTGTGTGCACATTAGTGTGAGTTGGTGTGGGAGAGAGGGAGGGTGGGAGAGAGGGTTGGGAGAGGGGGAAAGAGAAAGGGAGAGAAAGGAAGAAAGAGAGGGGAGAGAGTGAGACAAGGAGAGAGAGCGCAAAAGGGAGTAAGAGAGAGGTCGAGAGAGGGAGAGGGACATGGAGAGTGGGAGAGTGAGGAAAGAAAGATGGGGAGTTAGAGCGGGGACAAGATGAAATGGGAAAGTGAGTGGTAGGTGCAAAGACAGGGAGAGAGGGGGGTGGGAGAGAGTGGAGAGGGAGAGCAAGAGGAAAAGGAAAGGGAAAGAGACGGAGAGAGGGGAGGCTGGAGAGAGAGGGGAGGGAAGTAAACAGAGAGGAGGAAAGTAAGAGACAGGTGGGAGATAGGGAGGGGTGTGGGGGAGAAAAGGGTAGAAAGTGGGAGAAGGGATGGGGAGTGGAGGGAGAGGAAGTGGCAAGGAGAGGGGTGGAGAGAGAGAGGGCAGTGAGAAGAGGTTGAGGAGAACAGGGAAGAAAGAGAAAGAGTATGGGAAAAACAAACAAAGAGGTAAGAGTGAGGGGGGGAGAGAGAGGGGAGAGAGGATGGAAAAAGAGAGAAAGAGTGCTGGCAGAGTGGAGGAGAGGGAGAGGCAGAGAGAGGGAGGAGAGGTGAAGGGGAGATAGGGAGGGGCAAGGGTGCGGGAAAGTAGTATGGAGGAGGATGGTTAGACTAGGGAGAGAAGGGGTTGAGAGAGGGGAGGAGTAGTAGTAGAGTAGGGTGAGGTGGAGAGAGGGGGTGTAAGAGGGAAAGAGGAAGAGTAGGGAGAGGGGTGGAGAGCAGGTGCAAAGTGTGATGGGAGAGGGGTAGGAGAGGTGTGAGAGGGAGAGGAGGAGAGGGAGCAGAGGGATAAAGAACAAATAGAAGAAAGAGAAAAAGGGGAGAAAGAGGGAGAGAGAGAGGAGGGGAGAGAGAAGGTGATTGACAGGAGGAAAAGAGACATAAGGGGAGGGTGTGAGAGGGAGAGAGTGAGGTAAGAGAGGGGTGAGAGAGAAGGAAAGAGCAAAAGGGAGAGAGAGAGTGAGGAGAGTGAAAGAAGGGGAGGGAGAGGGGTAGAGAGAGAGGGAAGGAGAGGGAGGGAGGGCAGAGTGGAAAATGAGAGGGGGCAGGGATGGAGAGAGACCAAGGGAGAGGGGGAGAAGGAGAGGCAGTGCAAGAGGGAGAAGGAAAGAGAGAGAAGGGGTGGAGAGAGAGGGAAAGAGCAGGGAAAAGGAGAGAGAGGAAGGAGTGGAGAGACACCGAGAGGGAGAGAGGAGAAGAGCAGGAGGGGAAGAGCAATAGGAAGGCAAACAGAGAGAGAGAGAGAGGGGGGGTGTGGAGGAGGAGAGTAGAGGGAGAGCAGGAGAAAAAAGATAAGAAACAGGGAGAGTGGGGAGAGAAAGGGAGAAGGAAAGCAAGGTGGGCAAGGGAAGAAAAGAGTAGAATTGGGAGAAGAAGCATTGGGGAAGGAGGTAAGAGGGAGACAAAGGGGAGACAGGGAGAGAAGAGGCTGGCAAGAACAGGGACAAGGAATGATGGGGTGGGGGAAGGAAACAAATGAGAAGTGGGGAGTGGGAGAGGGAGAAGGAGCAAGATGGAGAGACAGAGGGAGGGTGGAGAGAGATAGAGGAGAATGGGGAGAGAAGAGGGAAAGTGAGACAGTGAGGGAGAGGGGGAGAGAAGGGAAAGGGTGAGAGGGGGCCAGGAAGAGAGGTAGTAGGAGAGAGAGGGCGAGGGGAAAAGAGCGGGAGAGAGAGGTGGAGTCAGAAAGAGGGGGCATGGAGAAACAGCGAGGGATGGAGAGACAGAGGGAGAGGAGAGGGAGCAAGGAAAAGGAAAAGAGAGAAGGATAGGGAAGAGGGTTAAGAGAGAGAGATGGAGAGAAGGAAGAGGGAGAGCAAAGAGTGGTTGTAGACTGGTCATATTCTGCATGGAGGTCGGTGACAAGTGGTGTGCCTCAGGGATCAGTTCTGGGACCCCACACTCTTTATGGCTTTTATAAAATACCTGAATGAGTAAGTGCAGGGATGGGTTAGTAAATTTGCTGATGACACAAAGGTTGGGGGTGTTGTGGATTGTGTGGAGGGCTGTCAGTGGGACTTTGATAGGATGCAAAACTGGGCTGAGAAGTTGCAGATGGAGTTCAACCCAGATAGGTTTGAGGTGGTTCATTCTGGTAGGTCAAATATGATGGCAGAATTATAGCATTAATTGTAAGACTCTTGGCAGTGTGGAGGATCACAGGGATCTTCCGGTCCGTGTCCATAGGACACCTAAAGCTGCAACGCACATTGACTCTGTTAAGTAAGAAACCATATGGTGCATTGGCTTTCATCAACCTTAGGATTGAGTTTAACAGCTATAACCGTGGGATTGAGTTTAATGTTATAGCTATAAAGGACCCTGATCAGACGCCTGATAAGTACTGGTCACCTCTCTACAGGAAAGATGTGGAAACTATAGAAAGGGTGCAGAGGAGATCTACAAGGATGTTACCTGGATTGGGGAGCACGCCTTATGAGAATAGGTTGAGTGAACATTGGCCTTCTCTCCTTGGAGTGACAGAGGATGAAAAGTGACCTGATAGAGGTATACAAGATGATGAGAGGCATTGTCCGTGTGGACAGTCAGAGGCTTTTTCCCAGGGCTGAAATGGCTAGCATGAGAGGGCACAGAGTTAAGGTGCTTGGAAGTAGGTACAGAGGAGATGTCAGGGGTAAGTTTTTTTACACAGAGAGTGGTGAGTGCGCGGAATGGGCTGCCGGCAACGGTGATGGAGGCGGATACGATAGGGTCTTTTAAGAGACTCCTGGACAGGTACATGGAGCTGGGAAAAATAGAGGGCTATGGGTAACCCTAGGTAGTTTCTAAAATAAGTACATGTTCGGCACAGCATTGTGGGCCGAAGGGCCTCTACTGTGCTGTAGGTTTTCTATGTTCCTATGCTTCTAAGGGGGGAAAGGGAAAGAGAGAGAAAGAGGAAGAAGAAAGGTAATAGGCAGTGGTGGGAAATAGGGAGAGGCAAGGGGGATAGAGAGGGGAAGGAGGTGTAGGGCGGGAGGAAGGAGAGAGGAAGGTGAGAGGTGGGAGAGAGGAGGGAGTGAGAAAAGGTGACAGATAGAAGGGGAGAGTGAGACAGGGAGAGTGAGGTAAGAGGTAAGAGAGAGGGAGGAGGGGGGTGATGGGGAGAGGGGGTGGGGAAAGAGGGGTTGGGAGGGGGGTGGGGGAGAGAGGGGGTGTGGGCAAGAGTGAGGCGGTGAGAGGGAGGGCGAGTGGGCAAAAGAGAGAGAGGAGGGTTAGACGGCAAACACGAGGAAATCTGCAGATGCTGTAAATTCAAGCAACACACACAAAATGCAGGCCAGGCAGCATCTATAGGGAGAAGCGCTGTTTACGTTTCGGACCGAGACCCTTCGTTAGGACTAAATGAAAGGAAAGATAGTAAGATATTTGAAAGTAGGAAGGGGAGGGGAAAATGAAAAATGATGAGAGAAGACCAGAGGGGGTGCGGTGAAGCTGAGACGGGGAGGAGGAGCATTAATAGAAGTTAGATTCACACTTCCCTAACTTCCGTTAATGTCCCTCCTCTCCTTCTTACCCCATCCCTGATATATTTAGTGTTTCCCCCCTCCCTTTTTTTCTTTCTCTCTCTGCCCATCACTCTTTGCCTGTTCTCCATCTCCCTCTGGTGCTACCCTCCTTCTTTCTTTCTCCCGAGGCCTCCCGTCCCATGATCCTTTCCTTTCTCCAGCTCTGTATCACTTTCGCCAATCACCTTATCCAGCTCTTAGCTTCATCCCACCCCCTCCGGTCTTCTCCTATCATTTCGCATTTTCCCCTCCCCCCCAATACTTTCAAATCTCTTACTATCTTTCCTTTCGGTTAGTCCTGACGAAGGTTCTCGGCCCGAAACGTTGACAGTGCTTCTCCTTATAGATGCTGCCTGACCTCCTGCGTTCCACCAGCATTTTGTGTGTGTTGCAGAGGAGGGTTAGAGCAGGGCAGGGAGCGAGGGAGAGGGACAGAGAGAGTGTGGAAAAAGGGAGGTGGAATTAGGGTGGGGAGAGAAAAGACAGGAAAGAGAGAGCTAGAGGTGGAGAGAAGGAGAGTAAGGGGGGGAGAATGAGAGAGAGCAAGGATGAGAGAGAAAAGGAGATAGAGGAGAGAGTGTAAGGGTGAGGAGGCGAGGGGGGAGGGAGAGGGAATGAGAAGGACAGAGATGGAGGGGTAGAAATTGAGAGAGAATGAAGGGGCAAGGGAGAGACAGGAGGAGGAGGAGTGGAGAGAGACTGGTCGGGAGAGCAGGAACAGGAGAGAGAGTAGGGGAAAGAGAGGAAGAGGGGTAATGTGGCAGATGATGAGGAAAGGGAATGACGAAGTGGAAAAGTGGTTGAGAGGGGGAAGAGGAGGGAGGGAGGAGAGACAGTGTGAGTGCTCATTGAGATGGTGATGAGTCTGAGGGAGAGATGCAGAGGTGGAGATAAGGTGAAGCTGGTGGGAGGATGAACTTGTGCATCAGCACAGGTCCCCATGGTCCTGGGTCCACTCCACCCCTGAGGACACAGCCACCCACTCCCCTATCTGCAGTCCTTGCTTGAACTCCCAATCTCCCTCTCCTGTTGCACCTCTTCCCTCCCCTCAGCGCCCACACCCCCTCCATCTCACCCACTGCCTTTCCACTAACACCTTTTCATGTTCCCTCTTCCATTCTCTTTCCACCCACCCCGCCTCTTCTCTCCCCATCTCTTGACAACTCCCTCCACCATAACCATCTCCACTTCCCTAAGCATCCCCAACGTTCCTCCTTCCCTCATCTCCCCCTCCCTTCTCTCTCACCTCCCTTCTGTTCTCCCCACCACAACCTGGCTTCCATCCCTCTCTCGACCATCCACTCCCCCTCCCACAACTCGCCCCACCCCTCCCACTTTCTTTCTCCACTATACACCGCCCCCACTACGCATCACCTCCCCCTTCCTCACATCTTCCTCCTCCCGTCCTCTCCGCCCTTCCCCACCCCTCCTTCCTCCTCCCCGCTCCCAACCCTCCTACCGACCCACTTCCCCTTCTCCTCTCCCGTTCCTCCTTCCCTCTCCCTCCCCATGCACCGGTACCGGCAGCGAAAGGGCGGACGTACTGCAGGGGCCGAAACCCAGCACCTGCCCCATCACATGCGGCCCGTCAGCGGCAGTAGCCGGACTCTCGATGCGGAGCCGCCAGCCCGACCACCATCTCTGGGCTCCGGGCTGCCGCCCAACTTAGTCCCCGTCAGCCGGGGAACTCATCATAGGCCTGGAAGATGCTCCGCTACCTCTTCCCCTCCCCCACACTCCTCCTCTCCGTCTGCCACTCCCCTGCCTCCACCTCTTCCGTCCCTCTCTGCCTTCCTCTCCTTCCCCCACCACTACCTGTGCCCCCCGCTTCCCTCCCTGTAAACCCCCTCTCCTGTCTGCTTTCTCTTTCCTTTCCCCTTTTTCTTTCCTTACATCCCTTGCCTTTCTCCCTTCCTCGCTCTCTTCCTCTCCCTGATTGTTGCTAATTGATTCTCTCTCTCTCTGCTCTTTCTCTCGTTCCCTCTCGCTCTCTCGCCCTTTCTCTTTTTCTTTCTTGTTCTCGCTCTCAGACGCAAGCACCTCCTCTGGGGGTGCAGATTGGGAAGACAAAGGAGCCGCAGGAAAGGAGAGAGCAGAATTAGCTGGAGAGCAATTCCGGCCCCAGAGAGGAATTTTACAACGGGAGGCTAATTAGCGGGAGGCTGTGGTAAGCAAACCAGACGAGGAGCAGGGGGAGAGGGGAGAGGAAAGGAAGGAGCGGTGAGTGAGGGATGGTTTGAGGGTGGAGTGAAGAGAAGAGGGAGGTGGGGAGGGTGAAGAGGGACAGGGAAGGAGTGTGGAGGGATAGAGGGGAGCAGGATAGGAGAGAGTGAATGTGGGGGTAAAGAAAAGTGGTAGGAGGGTGTGGAGAGAGAAAGAACAGGAGAGAGGGGATGCATAGTCAGAGACTGGTGGATAGTGGGAGGTGTTCAAGGTGAGATGAGGGTGTGGGAGAGAGGAGGAAGGGATTTGCCTGCATTTGGCCCATTGTCCTCTAAACCTCTCCTCTCCATGTACTTAACTAAATGGCTTTTCAGAGTTGCTAATGTGTCTGCCTCAATCATCATTTCTAGCAGCTCCTTCCAAATATGAGATAAAACTGGTTATTGGCTTATTATTTTCACACGTTTGCATGCATCCAGACAAATAATTCCATAAAATAAAACCACCGCAAACGACAGAGGTCCTTAATTGTGCTCGTACTATGCTGGTGCCGGAATGTTGGCTGCCTCAAGCCCATTGACCATTCTTTCCCCTCCCATCCCTTCCCACCAATCTCCCTCCTGGCACTTATCCTTGTAAACGGAACAAGTGCTACACCTGCCCTTACACTTACTCCCACACCACCATTCAGGGCCCCAGACAGTCCTTCCAGGTGAGGCAATACTTCACCTGTGAGTCGGTTGGTGTGATATACTGCGTCTGGTGCTCCCGGTGCGGCCTTCTATTGGTGAGACCCAATGCAGACTGGGAGACTGTTTCGTTGCACACCTATGCTCTGTCCACCAGAGAAAGCAGGATCTCCCAGCATTTTAATTCCAGGTCCCATTCCCATTCTGATATGTCTATCCATGGCCTCCTCTACTGTCGAGATGAAGCCACAGTCAGGTTGGAGGAACAACACCTTATATTCCGTCTGGGTAGCCTCCAACCTGATGGCATGAACATTGATTTCTCTAACTTCCATTACTGCCCCTCTTTCCCTTCTTACCATTTATTTTTATTTTATATATATATGTGTGTGTGTGTGTGTATTTTTTTCTTTTATTTTCTCTCTTTTCCTCTCACAGTAACTCCTTGCTTGTTCTCCATCTTCCTCTGGTGCTCCCCTCCCCCTTTCTTTCTTCCAAGGCCTTCCGTACTATGATACTCCCCCTTCTCCAGCCTTGTATCCCTTTTGCCAATCAACTTCCCAGCTCTTAGCTTCATCTCTCCCCCTCCTGTCTTTTCCTATCATTCTGGGTCTCCCCATCCCCTTCCCGCTTTCAAATCTCTTACGATCTCTTTTTTTCCATTAGTCCTGACAAAAGGTCTCGACCCAAAACTTCAACTGTACTTCTTCCTATAGATACTGCCAGGCCTACTGCTTTCCACCAGCATTTTGTGTGTGTTGCTCAAGCCCATTGTATTGGTTATTTACATAAATGATATAGTTCACTGTATCCATGTGATAAATAAATCTAAATCTTAGTGCTGCTCATTTACACAGTACAAGTTAATTCTTCAAAAAATCCAGCTGTTCATATGTGATTTTCCTTTATTGGCTTGACTGTTAGTACCTTGGTAATTTCTAAATGTTTAATCTTAAAAGTTCTAACATTTTCCTGATGAAAGATGTTCTTCCTTTTTTGAATAAAGGAGTTACCTGCCACTTTTATGTTCATCGGATCAAGCCCATTAAATCACATGCTCAACAGTTTGCTCAGTTTGACTGTACT
Organism: Hypanus sabinus; assembly: GCF_030144855.1. Lineage (NCBI taxonomy): Eukaryota > Metazoa > Chordata > Chondrichthyes > Myliobatiformes > Dasyatidae > Hypanus > Hypanus sabinus. Next base: position 1,866,509 of record NC_082731.1, on the reverse strand, counting down.
TTTCTACTTCGTAATTCAGAGCTATTTATGGAGTGTTACTGCATCTTCCACTTCCACAATGAATTCTGGTGCAAGACATTTGCTTAATTTGTCAGTCATTTCTTTGCCTTTCATTATCAATTCCCCCTTCCTCTGGGAGAAACACCTAATTTGTTTCTTTTTAAAACATCTGTAGAAACTTAATCTGTCCATCACAGGAAAATCCCTGCCCACCATTGAGCACATCTGCAAGGAACGATGCCACACGAAAGCAGCCATGCTCTCTTCTCACTGCTGCCATCAGGATAGATGTACAGGAGCCTCAAGACCCACATCACCAGGTTCAAAAACAGGCTCAACCATCAGGCTCTTGAACCTCATTCACTCCCTCCTTGAACTGATCCAAAACAGCAAGGACTCTACAACTCTTTTCATTGGATATATTTTGCTTATTTATTATTATTGTTGTTTTTGGTTTTTTTTTTCTCATCTTGTATTTGCACAGTTTGTTGTCTTTGGCACATTGGTTGTTGTCTGCACTCTTTCATTGATTCTATTTACTGTGAAAGCTCGTTAGAAAATGAATCTCCGAGAAAGTAAATTTACTTTTAACTTTCACACATTAGGTTTTTCAGTCTTGGTGTGTAGTTTTTCATTGATTTTGTGTGTTCTGCTGAGAATGCCTGTAAGGAAATGAATCTCAGGGTAGTATATGGTGATATATGCATAATTCGATAATAAATTTATTTTGAATTTTTGCTTCAGTTTGAACTTTATCATGTTCAATCCAATCTTCTGACATGTCACAATGGAGGAATCTGCTGGAGGAACTCAGTGAGTCAAGCAGCATTTCTGAGTGGAGAGACATTTCAGGTTGAAACCCTGCATCAGGACTGAGAGTGGAGAGGGAAGATGTAGAGAGGGGGAGGGTTGAGACAAAGGCTGGTAGGTGATTGGTGGACTGAGGAGGAATGAATTTCTTGTGTCTCCTTCTGACAAGTCACCTTTCTTTGTAATGTACATTTCCTTTAAATTTTAGTTGCTTGGAAAGTATTCTGAGAAATCTGCCTCCGTATAATCTGCCTCTGAACAATCCCTTAACTAAGTTTGAAAATTTGGTTTAACTAGTTCTGCTTCAGTAGCACTTCAGAAGCACCAGTAGTGTTATATTGTTTACATTTTAACGTGACATAAATGCACCTAATTATTTATGGCAATATTACTTTATTTATTTAGGAATACAATGTGGCCTTCTAGTGATCCCTGATTTAACCCTAGCCTAGTCATGGAACAATTTACATTGATCAATTAACCTGCTAACTGATGCGTCTTTGGACTGTGGGAGAAAACACACACATTTCATGGGGAGGACGTACAGACCCTTTACAAGTGACATCGGAACTTAACTCTGATGCCTCGAGCTGTAATAGAGATAACCACTACGCTACCATTGTGCCCTTCATATGTTGTTTGTAAGTTACATGCACTGTGTTGTGCATCTGGGTTTGGAGGAATGTTGTTTCAGCTGGTGGTACACATTGACTTCAGCTCTGCCTTTAATACCATCATTCCAAATAAACTGATTCCTATGCTCTGGAACCTGGGTCTTGGCACTCAGATCAGCAGCTGGATCTTCAACTTCCTCACAGACAGGACCCAGGCTGTAAAAATAGAGGACAAGCTCTCCTCTACAATCACTCTGAGCACTGGTGCCCCACAAGGCTGTGAACCTTGTCTGGAGGAGGGTTGTCTCATTTGGCAGTATACATATGTACAGTTAAACGACAATAAATTTGAACTTGAATTTGAAAGGTGACGTCAGAAGGAGACACAAGAACCTAACCCCTACCAGTCTTATCAGAGTTGGAAAGAAGCTGTTCCCAAATCTGGCCGTACGAATCTTCAAGCTCCTGAACCTTCTGTGTCGTGTCCTTGACTATCCCGGCAGCTCTGCTCCAACAGCGTGCAGTGTAAAGTGAGTCCAAGGATGGAAGATTGGTTTGTGTGATGTGCTGGGCTGTGTTCACGATCTTCTGCAGCTTCTTCCGGTCTTGGACAGGACAACTTCCATACCAGGCTGTGTTGCACCCTAGAAGAATGCTTTCTACGGTGCACCTGTAAAAATTAGTGATGGTTTTAGGGGACAGGCCAAATTTCTTCAGCTTTCTCAGAAAGTAAAGGCAGTCTTGGCAGTGGACTCTGCTTGGTTGTGCGTGTTTTTTATACTTACGTGTCCTGTATGTGTGGTTTAGGTATGTTTCTGTGTGTGTGTGTGTGTTTATGCCTGTGTGTGATTTTGTGTGTGCATATTTTTGCTTCTGTGTGTTTTATGTGTGTGTTTTTGAGTGTGTGTATGTGTGTTTTTGTGTGTCTGTGGGTGTGTTTTGTCTGCATATACATTTGTGTGTGTATTTGTGTGTTTTCATATGTGTATTTGTGGCTGTATGTTTGTGTTTATGTGTATGTATATGTGTCTTGTGAGTTTGGGTGTGTTTCAGTGTGTTTTTGTCTGTGTATGTGATTTTGTGTGTGTATGTGTTTTGTGTGGCTGTGTGTTTTGTGAGTGAGTTTGTGTATTTGTGTTAGTGTGTGTGCACATTTGTGTGCATTTCTGTATGTTTTTGTATATGTATGTATTTTTCTGTGTGTATGTGCTTGTTCATATTTTCTTGTGTGTGTGTTTTGCATGCATTTTTCTATCTGTGTTTTTGTGTGTGGTGTTGGTGTGCTTGTATTTATTTGTGTTTGTGTGCATGTGTTTTATAAAATATGTGTCAGTGTGTTTTTCTTTGTGTGTGTTTCTGGCTATATTTGTGAGTTTGTGTCTGGGTTTTCGTGTGCGTATGTGTGTTTTTGTTTGTTTCTGTGTGTACGTGTGTGTTGTTTTGTGTGCATGTCTTTTGCTTTGTGTATCTTTGTGTGTGTGTGTAATTGGTTTTGTATTTCTGTGTGCGTGTATTTTGCTTGTGTGGTTTGTGCACGGTTGTCTGTGATTGTGTGTGTGTGTTTTCGTGTGGTTTGTATATGTGATTTTGTGTGTGTGTTTTTGTTTGTGTATGTGATTTTGTGCATGTGTTTTGGGCAGCTTGTTTGTGTATTTTGGGTGTGATTATATATGTGTGAATTTTGTTTGTGTGTCTGTTATTTTGTGTGTATCTGTGAATGTGTGTGGATGTATTTTTGTAGTTTTTCTGTGTGCGCATTTTTGGTGCTTATGCATGTTTTGTGTGTGTATTTCTAGGTGAGTGTTTTTGTGTGTCCTGTGCTTGTGCATTAGTGTATATTTAGGGTGAGTGTGTGTGTGTGTAGGTTGTGCATTTGTAGATGTGTAGTTTTGTGTGTATATTTGTGTTTGTGTGTTTTTGTCTGTATGTGATTTTGTGTGACTGTGTGTGTGTGTTTAACTGTGTTTGTGTGTGTGATTTGTGCATGTGTGCCCGCTGTTTTCTCTGTATGTGCTTTTGCTTGTGTGCCATTGTGTGTGGCTTATGTGTGCTTGTGTGTGTCTGTGTGTTGGTGTTGTGCTTTTGTGTGTGTGTGTGTGTGCACGCGCGCGCTTCTGTGTATGTTGTGTGTTTGTGGGTGTGTGGTCTTGTGTGTATATTTGTGTGTGGTTTTGTATATGTTTGTACGTGTGTGTGTATGTGTATTTTGTGTGCTTTTGTCTGTTTGTGATTTTGTGTGTGTGTGGTTTTCTGTGTGTATGAGTGTTTGTGTTTATGAGTGTGTTTTCTCGCGTGTGCAGGTGTTTTTATCTGTGTGTGTCTGTTTTGCATCTGTGTTTTGCTTGTGTATCGTTCTGTAATTTATCTGTGTTTTTGTATGTGTTTGTGTACGTGTGTTTTTGTATGTGTGTGCTTTTGTATGTGTTCTGCATGTCTGTATTTCTGTCTATTTTTATGTGTTTGTATGTGTATTTTTGTCAGTGTGTTTGTGTGCTTGTGTGTTTGACCAGGACCATGAAATATATAAAACAATGTTGTTTACAAAATCCTACCACAACTTATTTTTTCAGGAAAGTGACAATATATGCCCTTTGCTGTGCAGCTTGTCATACAACTGAATGAAATTTGACTTGTTTAAGCTGTACAGACATATAACTGGTTCCATGCCATTCTACATCGTAGGGTACTTAAATAAAAATGTTCAAACCATGTTACCCTCAGTATTTTGGGGCAAATAACAAATACATCCTTTTTGATCTGGAAGCATTACTTTGCATTATGTGCATTTGGTGTTATACAAGAGAATATATGATTTCAGAATTAAGTGGCAAATGCATGTATAGGGATCAGTACCATAGAATACATAAAATAATATTGTTTACAACAATACAATCTACCACATTGCATTTTCCAATTTATGCCTTCTGCTCGTATAATGCTGGTATGGTGTCTGTACAATTAGTCATAACACTGAATGTAACTTTGATGGTTCAGGATGGACACATATATAAATGGTGTCAAAGCACTCTGCATCACAGGATACTGAAAATAAAGATGTTTAAAAGAAATTACCTCTTGATATTTTTGAGCAAAAAGAGAAATTTTTGATCTGGAGATATTACTTTGTATTGTGTGCATTTTGTGTTATACAAGTGAATAGAGTTGTCAGGGAGGGTTTAAACTAATTTGGCAGGGGGATGGGAACTGGAGTGATGGGGCTGAGGAAGGGGAAAACAGAAATAAATCAAAAGTGTGCAACAGAGATGATAGAAAAGACAGGCAGGAGATGAGACAATCATAGCTGAGTTATAGGATGAGTTATAGGGCAATAGAGGTGTGGTGCAGTTAAAACAGAAAGCAGCAAATACTGGACTGAAAGTGTATTTGAATGCACGCAGCATATGAAATAAAATGGACAATCTTGAAATTCAGCTACAGGTTGGCAAGTATGAAGTCGTGGCCATCTCTGAAACTTGGCTAAAGGATGGCTGTCATTGGGAGCTGAATGTCCAAGGATATAGAATGCACCAGAAAGATAGGTCAGTAGGTGGGGGGGGGGGGGTGCGGGTGGCTCTATGTATAAGAAATAATATTGAATCATTAGAAAGAGAAGACATGGGATCATAAGGTGTAGAGAAGAAATGGCAAGGGTAAAAGGACCCTATTGGCAGTATACAGGTCTCCAAACAACAGCCAGGATGTGGATTACAAATTACAGCAGGAGATAGAAAAGGCATGTTAGAAGGGCAATGTCATGATAATCGTTGGGGATTTTAACATGAGTGGATTGGGAAAACTAGGCCAGTACTGGACCTCAAGAGAGAGAATTTGTAGAATATCTAAGGGATGGCTTTTTAGAACAGCTTGTTGTTGAGCCCACTAGGGGATCGGCTGTGCTGGATTGGGTGCTGTGCAATGATCCAGAGGTGATAAGAGAGCTTAAGGTTAAAGAACCCTTGGGGAACAGTGATCACAATATGATCAAGTTCACTTTGAAATTTAAAAAGAGAAACTAAATTCCAATGTGTTGATATTTCAGTGGAGTAAAGGAAATTACAATGGCATGAGAGGAACTGGCCAAGATTAACTGGAAAGGGACACTAGCAAGACGGACAGCAGAGCAGCAATGGCTGGAGTTTCTGCGCAAAATGAGGGAAGTGCAAGACAGATATATTCCAAACAAGAAGAAATTTTCAAATGGAAGAAGGATACTATTGTGGCTGACAAGTGAAGTCAGAGCCAAAGTAAAAGCAAAAGAGAGGGTATACAAGGAAACCAAAGCTAGTGGCAAGATAGAGGATTGGGAAGCTTTTAAAAACTTTCAGAAGGAAACTAAGAAGGCTATTTGGAAGTAAAAGAAGAATTACGAAAGGTTGGTGCCTAATATCAAAGAAGATATTAAAAGCCTTTTTAAGAATATAAAAGGTAAAAGAGTTGAAGGTAGATAATAGAAAATAATAGATAATAGACCAATAGAAAATGATGCTGGAGATAAGATAGGCCAAAGCCAGCATGGTTTCCTGAAAGAAAAATCCTGCCTGACTAACCTACTGCAATTTTTTGAGGAAATTACAAGCATGGTAGACAAAGGAGATGCAGTAGATGTGGTGTACTTGGATTTTCAGAAGGCTTTTGACAAGATGCCCCACAAGAGGCTGCTTAGCAAGATAAGAGCCCATGGAATTACAGGGAAGCTACTAGCAAGGGTGGAGCGTTGGCTGGTGGGCAGAAAAAGGGATCCTATTCTGGCTGGCTGCCGGTTACCAATGGAGTTCCACGGGGGTTGGTGTTGGGACCATGGCTTTTTACGATGGATGTCAATGATTTGGACTGTGGGATTAATAGATTTGTGGCTAAATTTGCCAATGATACAAAGATAGGTGGAGGAGCAGGTAGTGTTGAGGAAACAGAGAGCCTGCAGAGAGATTTAGATAGTTTAGGGGAATGGGCAAAGAAATGGCAAATAAAATACAATGTTGGAAATGTATGGTCAAGTACTTTGGTGGAAGAAATAAATGGGCAGACTGTTATTTAGACGGAGAGAGAATTCAAAATGCTGAGGTGCAAAGGGACTTGGGAGTCCTTGTGCAGGTTACCCTAAATGTGAATCAGTGGTGAAGAAGGGGAATACAATGTTGGCATTCATTTCTAGAGTTATAGAATATAAGAGCAGGCACATGAAGTTGAGGCTCTATAAGGCATTTGTGTGACCACACTTGGAGTATTGCATGCAGTTTTGGGCTCCTTATTTTAGAAGGGATATACTTTTGGAGAGGATTCAGAGAAGATTCACAATAATGATTCCAGGAATGAAAGGGTTACAGTATGAGAAACAACTGGCAGTTCCTGGGTTGTATTCCCTGGAGTTCAGGAGAATGAGGGGGGATCTCATAGAAACATTCGGAATGTTAAAAGGTCTGTACAGATTAGATATGGTTCAGTTATTTCCCATGGTAGGGTCTAGGCCAAAAGGGCACGACGTCAGGATTGAAGGATGTCCATTTAGAACTGAGGTGTAGAAAAATTACTTTAGTCAGAGGATGGTAAATCTGTAGAATTTGTTGTAGATATGTTCTTGATTAGCCAGGGCATCAAAGGGTACTTGGAGAGTAGGGGAGTGGGCATGACTGGAACAATTGGATCTGCCCAAGATTGAATGGTAGAGCACACTTGATGGGCCAAATAGCCTATTTATGCTCTTATATCTTATGGCATTCTAAGTTTTGAGTATTATGTGGCACAGTGATCCAAGTGCATGTGTAGTGATCTGTATGATGTAAACATTATCTTATGTGATCTATCATCTACCTCATTATATTTTTCAGAAAAGTGGCAATGTATGCCTTTTGCTTAAGCAGATCTTCTGTACAAATAGTCATAAAACTGAATGTAACTTCCCTAGTTTAGGCTGCATATACACATCATTAGTTCCAAACTGTTCTACATCGTAGGGTACTTAAAATAAAAAAAAAATGTTCACAACATGTAACAAGTTACCCGCTTGGTATTTTGAGCAAAACAGAAATCAATGACTTTTGGTCTGGAAACATTAGTTTGTACTGTGTGCATTTTGTGTTATGCAAGTGAATATAACTGCTCAGCCTTAAGTGGCAACGTGAGGCAAATGCATGCATAGTGATCAGGACCATTGAAAACCTTAAAGTTGTTTACACTAACTTAGCAAATGGCATTTTTCAGGAAAGTAGTGATGTGTGTCTTTTACTCTGTTAATGCTGGTAAAGCTTCTGTACAGTTTGTTACAAAACTGAATATAACACCTATATAAACACCTTTATGACAAATTGCACAGAAGATCTACTAGCAGCACAAGAGCAAAAGGGATTCAGCTTCAACATACGTATTACTAATGCTAATGCACTCTGCATCATAGGATACCTAAAATAAAAATGTTTATATTAGGTTACCCCTTGGTTTATTTTAGCAGAATATGCTTTTTTGTCTGGAAGCACTACTTTGCATTGTATGCATCTTGTGTTGTTCAAGTGAATATAAGTTTCAGTGTTGTGTGGCACTGTAATGCAAATGCATGTATAGTGATCAGAACCATAGAATACATCAAATAAAGTTTACAACATGCCGCGTTGCATTTTTCAGGAAAATGGCAATATATGCCTTTTGCTCGTGTAATGCTGTATAGCATCTGTACACGTTATCGTAAAACTAAACGCAACTTCTCAAGTTTCAGCTGCACATACATATAACTGGTTCCAAACCATTCTACATCATGGTGTCCTTCAAATAAAAATATTCACACAGCACATTAACCATGGTATTAGACCGTAAGAGTGGTATAATCAAGCCACTCAGCCTATCTACTTTTTCCTGCCATTCAATCAAGGCTGATCTTTTCTTCCCACTCCCCAGCCTTCTCCCTGTAACCTTTGATGTAGTAGCCAATCAAGAACCTTTCAATCTCTGTCTTAAATGTACCCAATGACCTGGCCTCCACAGCTGCTTGTGTTAACAAATTCCACAAATTCGCTACCTTCAGGCTAAAGAAAATTTTCTGCATCTCTCTTTTAAATGGATGCCTCTCTATCCTGAGGCTGTGCCCTCTTGTCCTAGACTCCCCACAATGGGAAACATCTTTTCCACATCTACTCTGTCTAGGCCTTTCAACATTTAAAAGATTTCAATGAGATGTGAGTACAGACCCAGAGCTATCAAATGTTCGTCATATGATAACCCTTTCATTCCCAGAATTATCGTTGTGAACCTCCTCCAAACCCTCTCCAGTGTCAACACATCTTTTCTTAGATAAGGATCCAAAAACTGTTCACAACACTCAAGGTGAGACCTCACCAGAGCCTTATAAAACCTCAGCATCACATCCCTGCTCTTATATTCCAGACCTCTTGAAATGAATGCTAACATTACACTGCCTTCCTCACCACTGTCTCCTTCTACAGCCTTACTGTTTCCTCAACACTGTCTCCTTCTATAGCCTTCCTGTTTCCTCAATGCTATCTCCTTCTACAGCCTTCCTGTTTCCTCACCACTGTCTCCTTCTACAGCCTTCCTGTTTCCTCAATGCTATCTCCTTCTACAGCCTTCCTGTTTCCTCACCACTGTCTCCTTCTACAGCCTTACTGTTTCCTCAACACTGTCTCCTTCTACAGCCTTCCTGTTTCCTCAATGCTATCTCCTTCTACAGCCTTCCTGTTTCCTCACCGCTGTCTCCCACAGCCTTCCTGTTTCCTCACCACTGTCTCCTTCTATAGCCTTCCTGTTTCCTCAATGCTATCTCCTTCTACAGCCTTCCTGTTTCCTCACCACTGTCTCCTTCTACAGCCTTCCTGTTTCCTCAATGCTATCTCCTTCTACAGCCTTCCTGTTTCCTCAATGCTATCTCCTTCTACAGCCTTCCTGTTTCCTCAATGCTATCTCCTTCTACAGCCTTCCTGTTTCCTCAACACTGTCTCCTTCTACAGCCTTCCTGATTCCTCACCACTATTTCCTTCTACAGCCTTCCTGTTTCCTCACCACTGTCTCCTTCTACAGCCTTACTGTTTCCTCAACACTACCTGACTCTCCACCAATCTTCATATCTGCAAACTTGGTAACAGAGCCGTCTATTGCATCAACCAATTCACTGAAATACAACATGAAAAGTAGCAGTCCTAACACTGACCCATCGTTACTGGCAGCCTTTTATTCCCACTCGCTGCCTCCTACCAATCAGCCAGTGCTCTAACTATGCCAGTAACTTTCCTGTAATAAACTCTCAGATTGATAAGCAGCCTCATGTGTGGCACCTTGTCAAAAGCCTTCTGAAAATCCAAATATACAACATCCACTGCATCCCCTTTCAATCCGACTTGTAATCTTCTCAAAGAACTCCAACGGGTTTATCAGGCAGGATTTTCCCTGCAGGAAACCATGCTGACTTTGTCCTATCTTGTCCTGTGTCAAGTACTCAATAACCTCATCCTTAACAATTGACTCCAACATCTTCCCAATCACTGAGGTCAGTCTAACTGGTCTGTAATTTCTTTTCTGCTGACTTCCTCCTTTCTTAAAGAGTGGAGTGACATTTGCACCATGCCAGAGTGCAATGATTTTTGAAACATCATTCCTAATACCTCCACATCTCCTCTGCTACCTCTTTCAGAACCATAGGGTGCAGTTCATCTGGTCCGGGTGAGTTTTGCAACTTTAGGTCTTTCAGTTTCTTGATCACCTTCTCCCTTGTAACAGTAACGGCACTCACTTCTCTTCACTCACACCCTTCAACATCTGACACACGGCTAGTATCTTCCACAGTGAAGAATGATGCAAAACACTCATTTAGTTCATCTGCCATCTCCTTGTCCCTGATATACTATCTTCAGCCTTATTTTCAAGTTGTCCTATATCCATTCTCCAGTTTTTTTTTAAAAAAACATAGTTGATAAAGCTTTTTCTTTCCACTTTAAGATTATTTGCTAGCTTTCTTTCATATTTCATCTTTTCTCTCCTAATGGTTCTTTTAGTTGCTTTCTGTAGGTTGTTAGAAGCTTCCCAATCCTCTAACTTCCCACTAATTTTTGCTTTGTTTTATGCCTTCTCTTTAGCTTTATTTCCCTTGTCATCCATGGTTGTAATATTTTGGCATTTGAGTATTTCTCCTTTTTTGGGAATATACCTTACACTATGGAATATCATGTACCTTACTCAATTTTCACAGAACCTCAAGCCATCCTGCCAACATCTCCTTTCAATTTACTTTGGACAATCCTCTCTCATACCACTGTAATTCTCTTTACTCCACTGAAATGCTTCTATATCAGACCTTACTTTCTCCCCATCAAATTTCAAGTTGAACTCAGTTACAGGGTGATCGCTGCCTCCTAAGGGTACATAGAAATGTAGAAAACCTACAGCACAATACAATGCTGTGCCGAACATGTACTTACTTTAGAAGTTTCTTAGGGTTACCCATAGCCCTCTATTTTTATAAGCTCCATGTACCTATCCAGCAGTCTCTTAAAAGACCCTTACATTTCCGCCTCCACCACCGTCGCTGCCAGCCCATTCCATGCGCTCACCACTCTGTGTAAAAGACTTACACCTGACATCTCCTCTGTACCTATTTCTAAGCATCTTAAAATTATGTCCTCTCATGTTAGCCATTTCAGCACTGGGAGAAAAACCTCTGACTAGCCACATGATCAATACCTCTCATCATCTTATATACCTCAATGTCACTTCTTATTCTCCGTCACTCCAAGGAGAAAAGGCCAAGTTCACTCAACCTATTCTCAAAAGGCATTCTCCCCAATCCAGACAACATCCTTGTAAATCTCCTCTGCACCCTTTCTATGGTTTCCGCGTCCTTCTTGCAGAGTGTGTGGCCTCCGTTGGTCGTGGTTGACCATGGGTACTGCATCTCTGGTAGTCACTGGTTTGTCAAGCAGCATTGATTGTGGCTACTGAGGCTGATCCTGGAACAGTAGGCTCTGCCACAGTTGCTGCATGTGTAGGGCGTCATGGAATTGTTGTCCGCTGTGCTCTCCGCTCTTCAAACGGACTCAGGATCACTCTTTCACCTTGCTCTAGGTGTTGCTGAAGAGTATCTCGCCATTTGTGGCGTCACCTGCTGTATCCTCCCAGCACTCTGTGTTGATTTTTAAGGCTTGCAGAGGTCCTTGAAGCGAAGCTGGGGCCTACCAATGTTCATCTTGCCTGTTGCTAGTTCTCCATAGATGATGTCCTTTGGAAGTCTACCATTCTTCACACGACAGATTTGGTCCAGCCAGCACAGTCTGAATTGTCTTAAAAGTGTGAACATCATGGTAAGCCCAGCGCAGGAGAGGACCTCAGAGTTTGGGACTTTGTCTCTCCAGGTGATGCTGAGGATGCGGCGAGGGCTGCGCTGGTGAAAACTATTGAGTTTCCTCTCCTGTTTGGAGTAGATGATCCAAGTCTCGCTATCATACAGGAGGGTGCTAATAATGAATGCATTGTACATGGCAGTCTTTGTCATACGGCGGGGGGGGGGGGGGGCATTGGGAATGGACCCAAATGCAGGACAGACACTGAAGTACTAGGAACAGGACGGGACAGGTCACAGACTAGACTAGGGAAGCAGGACCAGGACGAGGGGCTGGAAACAAGGAGCCTGGGTGTGGATTCCAAGCCCGAGACTAGACAAAGACCCAGAACCTAGGTCTTGACTCAGGCTCGGACCCCAAACCAGGCGAAGACGTGATGAGGGCTGGGGGCTAGGGGCTGGGGTCTTGAGGCTAGAGGCTGGAGCTTGGAGGAAAACTAGGAAACATACATCAACATAGAGCTGGGGTTTCTCCTTCGACAAGTCAGGACTCATCTTTAACAAGACACTGACAAGAGACTGGACAGTACATAGACACAGAGCCAGGACTTATCCTTCGACAAGCCGGGACTCAACTTTCACTCCACACCAAAGTGGGACAGGTTCATCCGTTGGGTAACGGCAGAACGGCCTGACTTACCCAACGGAGGCAAAGACAAGACAGATTCCTCCCGCAGGGCAATGGCAGAACAGCCTGACTGACCCCACGGGGCGAGGACAGAAAGAGACAAACACTGAAGAACGACAGACAGTTCCATCTCTGCATCGGGGCTGCTCCGAGTAGCCGTTACGGCCAGCAACCTTGGCTGGCTACGGAAACAACCGGATCCCTACCTAGCTCAGAGTGGCTGATGGCCACCCAGCTGGCCCGGGAAACGGCCAACTCCATTCCGCAGTGACAGCTCCGACTACTAACTGCAAGGCTCCAGAAAGCAATTTAGGCTCCAATGTGGCCTAAAGATGGCAAGTGGTCATTCTAGCCTTCCACCAGCTGTTTGCTCCCCCGAGAACCTTGACAAGACAACCCCCAAACACACTTCTTCTTCAATCCGCACAATACTCCAGGTGTGGTTTCACCAAGGCCTTGTACAACTGCAGTAGAACCTCCCTGCTCCTGTACTCGAATCCTCTTGCTATGAATGCCAACATACCATTTGCCTTTTTCACCGCCTGCTGTACCTGCATGCCCACTTTCAATGACTGATGTACAATGACACCCAGGTCTCGTTGCACCTCCCCTTTTCCTAATCGGCCACCATTCAGATAATAATCTGTTTTCCTGTTCTTGCAACCAAAGTGGATAACCTCACATTTATCCACATTAAATTGCATCTGCCATGAATTTGCCCACTCACCTAACCTATCCAAGTCACCCTGCATCCTCTTAGCATCCTCCTCACAGCTAACACCGCCTCCCAGTCATCCGCAAACTTGGAGATGCTGCATTTAATTCCCTCATCTAAATCGTTAATATATATTGTAAACAACTGGGGTCCCAGCACTGAGCCTTGCAGTACCCCCATTAGTCACTGTCTGCCATTCTGAAAAGGTCCCGTTTACTCCCACTCTTTGCTTCCTGTCTGCCAACCAATTCTCTATCCACATCAATACCGTACCCCCAATACCGTGTGCTTTAAGTTTGCACAGTAATCTCCTGTGTGGGACCTTGTCAAAAGCCTTTTGAAAATCCAAATATACCACATCCACTGGCTCTCCCTTATCCACTCTACTAGTTACATCCTCAAAAAGTTCCATAAGATTCATCAGACATGATTTTCCTTTCACAAATCCATGTTGACTTTGTCCGATGATTTCACCGCTTTCCAAACGTGCTGTTATCACATCTTTGATAACCGACTCTAGCATTTTCCCCACCACTGATGTCAGGCTAACCAGTCTATAATTCCCCGGTTTCTCTCTCCCTCCTTTTTTAAAAAGTGGGGTTACATTAGCCACCCTCCAATCCTCAGGAACTAATCCAGAATATAAGGAATTTTGAAAAATTATTACTAATACATCCACTATTTCTTGGGCTAATTCCCTAAGCACTCTGGGATGCAGACCATCTGGCCCTGGAGATTTATCTGCCTTTAATCCCTTCAATTTACCTAACACCACTTCTCTACTAACATGTATTTCCCTTAGTTCCTCCATTTCACTAGACCCTCGGAAGATTATTTATGTCCTCCTTAGTGAAGACAGAACCAAAGTAGTTATTCTATTGGTCTGCCATATCTTTGTTCCCCATGATCAATTCACCTCTTTCTGACTGTAATCCCCATTCCCCTTCCTGTCTCTACACACTCAATCCCCACTCCACTTCATCTTCTTAACCACTCAATCCCATCTCTGTAACCACTCGATCCCCACTCCCCTTCCTGTTTCTACCCACTCGGTTCGCACTCTCCTTCCTGTCTCTACCCATTCAACTACACCGCCCATTATGTCTCTGTAACCAGTCATCCCCACTCCACTTCCTGTCTTGCAATACACGCATTCCCCACTCCCCTTCCTTCCTCCTTAATCACTCAATCCCATCTCCCCTTCCCATCTCTATAACTATTCGATCGGCACTCCCCTTCCTGCCTTCTTAGCCACTCAATCTGTGGTAACTTCTACTTTACAAAAAGACCATTCAACAACTTGATGGCCCAAAGAGCATCTTTATCTGGGACGGCAAATGGTATTTACAATACAGAGGCTTCCAGGTACCTCGTACAGCGTGGGTGGAGGAACTATATACAATGCACACTGGGAGTAGAAAGAGCGGAAGTAAAGACCCCGCCAACCCCGGGTGCCGTCTCTTGCTACCACAGCTTCCCGATTAGTATTAACTTACTTTTAATAATAATCATATTACAACACTTCTCCCCCTTTAAAATCCAACATTCCCCAAATATAGAAGAACTGGGAAATAAAAACAGTGGTATCATTAGCAACAGGTTACCAATACAAAAACACCAAAAAAAAAAGAACATGGCAAATTCAATCTAATTCAATCTAAACATTCAAACTAACAACAAAAGAAACTATCCAATCAAAGATTCAGTCAGTCAGGAGGTTTGTGAGGGCGCTGCGATCTACACACTACCCCCGGTGACCCAGCAGGCACCGCTGGTGAGGATGTTTTCAGTGGATCTAGTGTTGGGGACACGCGTGTGTGTCCGCGTGAGAACGTCCATCCTCTTCAAGGGACTTTGCCCCCTCTGCCAGTGTCTCTCCCTCTAGTCAAAGTCACTGCTTTCCTGTTATGCATTAAGTGGTCATTGCTCTTTAACTATTTTGGACTACTGAACTTCTTTGAAATCGGTGGCAATTGGGATAAACGGCATCTGCAGGTTTGCCACCTAGCTTGGAACACACCGAAGAAGAAACTTTGGTTTTTGACCGTGGCTCAGAATAGATCGGATTGCAAATTTTTTATAGAGCTCCTTGTTATAGCTTGGAACTATCTGGAGTTCAACAGCAGGAAATCACATTGCGTTTCGGAAAACCTCTTGGGCTTGAACAAAGGTCTTGTCTGTTAAATCACAGTCACTGATTTTGATGATACACTCATTCTCCTGGAGCAGGTTCTCTTTTCTTGTACGGCTTTTCTCTTCAATACCACGAATACTCAGGCCAAGGAATCTTCCACTCAGCGTAGAGTTAAAAGGTACCACATGGATTCCCAGGGGGCCACCGCTTCCAGAAAATTCTATTTTCTTTGTCAAATCACTTGCCACCTGCCCAGTTACAGCAAGGTCCATCTCAGCCTGATGATCCCGCTAACAGGAACCTGCATGTGAAGCCAATCGTAACAGTAGCAAACGGGGCACCCGCAGACGATGGTTATATGGTCCTCCTGTAGGTCTCTTTACTAATGACCGATGCAGTAGCCCCTGAATCAATGTCGAACTTAATGTCCTTTCCCTTGCCAGTGACCGTGGCATAATATGGTTCAGGTGGTCCCTCATCCGTTTCCACCCCAAACACGTTGTAGGCACACGCTGTCTCTCCGTCTGCTTCTCCTAGGTGGAGAGTGGCTGCCCGAGTCTGCTGAGCTTTCCCCTGCCCAGGCTTAACCTCACCCTTTACGCTCCTGCACTTTTTAACCAAATGTCCCTTCTTGCCACAAGCATGGCAGACAGTATCTTTGAATTTACAAACATTTGCATAGTGCGTTCCTCCACACTGAAAACATTCCACCCCCTTTGCTTGTTTACCAGTCTCCCTCCTGACTTGAAGCACTGCCACCCCCCATATCCTTTCCGTATATCCTTGGCATATTGTTAGCAGCCAACTCCATGCCTTGAGCAATCTCTAGGGCTGTCTTGAAAGTCAATGCACAAACGGCGGCGTTATTAATGCCACATACTAATCTGTCACGGAGCATATCGTCCAACACGGCTCCGTAATCGCAATGCTCCGACAGCTGCCGAAGCTCGGCCACAAAATCGCCCACAGACTGACCTGGCTGTGAAACTTGAACCGTTGAACTATCACCGAAGGCTTCAGATTGCGGTGGTTCCCCACGAGCTTGACCAGCTCGTCGTACGGAATTTCTCCCGGTTTCCGCGGCGTAGCTAAGTTCCGTGTGAGCTCGTACGTCCTTGCCCCACACACTCAGGAGAATAGAGCGCTTCTTATAGCCTCCTCAGTAGTTCCATTAGCACAGGAAAAGTGGCCCAACCTGTCCTCGTACTCCGGCCACTCCTCGATTTGCTCATCGAACGTAGCCATCCGAACACGATGCTCCGCGTCCGCTCACAGCTCCGGATCGAAAACGGGGCCGACCCGTCCGCAAAACCAGTTTACCTCGTCGTCAAAAATCTGTGGTAACTTCTACTTTACAAAAAGACCACTCGACAACTTGATGGCCAAAAGAGCATCTTATCTGGGACGGTAAATGGTATTTACAATACAGAGGCTTCCAGGTACCTCGTACGGCCTGGGTGGAGGAACTATGTACAATGCACACTGGGAGTATAGAGAGCAGAAGTAAAGACCCCGCCTCTTGCTGCCAACAGCTTCCCGATTAATATTAAATTACTTTTAATAATACTCACATTACAACACAATCCACACTCTCCTTCCCGTCTCTAACCTCTCGTTATGTCTCTGTACTCTATACTCTGTCATGCCCACTCCACTTCCTGTCTCCTTCACCACGCAATCCACACTGCCCTTTCTGTCTCTGTAACCAGTCAATCCCCACTCCCCTTCCTGTCTCCTTAACCTCTCAATCCCATCTCCCCTTCTCGTCCCCATAACCATTCGCTCCCCACTCTCCTTCCTGTCTCTTTAACCATTCAATCCCCACTCCCTTCCAGTCACTTTGCCCACTGAATCCCCACTCAACTTCCTGTCTCGACTCATTCAATTCCCACTCACTTTCCTGTCTCTGTATCCAGTCACTCCCTACTCCCCTTCCTGTATCTCTAACCTCTTAATACCCATTCCATGTCCTGTGTCTGTAAACACTCAATCCCACTCTCCTTCCTTTCTATACCCATTTAATCCCATCTCCCCTTCCAGTCTCTGCAATCAGTCAATCCCCACTCCTCTTCATGTCTCTACCCATCCTGTCTCTTTCATCACTTAGTCACCAAACCCCCTCTTGTCTCTTTAACCACTCAATCTCAACTCCCCTTCCAGTCTCTGTTCCTACTCAATCCCCACTCCCCTTTCTGTCTCTTTAATCATTCAATCCCCACTCTCTACCAGTCACTTTGCCCACCCAGTCAACACTCACTTAAACCCCAACCACACTAACCACTTAAACCCCACTCCACATTCTCTCTGTAAGCACTCAATTCCATTTCCCTTCCTGTCTCTGCCCAATCAACTCCACTCCCCATCCTGTCACTTTCACCACTCAGTCACCAAACCCATTCTTGTCTCTTTAACCACTCAATCTCAACTCCCCTTCCTGACTCTGTAGCCAGACAATTTCCACTCCCCTTCCTATCTTTACTCATTCGACTGCAGTACCCTTCCTGTCTCTGTGACCACTCCTTACATACTTCCTTTCATGTCTCTGTACCCACTCAATCTCCACTACCCTTTTTCTGTAACCATTCATTACGCACTCCACTACCTGTCTCTTTCCACTCAATCGGCACTCCCCTTCCTGTCTCTACCCATTCAACTGCACCCCCCATCATGTCTCTGTAACCACTCAATCCCCACTCACCTTATTGTCTCTACCCTCTCAATCTGCACACCGCTTCCTGTCTCTACCCACTCATACCCCATCCCCCTCCCTGTCTCTGCAACCACTCCGTCCCCACACCTCTTCCCTTCTATACCAACTCAATCTCCACTCCTCTTCCTGACACTACCCATTTAACTGCAACC
Source organism: Hypanus sabinus (assembly GCF_030144855.1). Lineage (NCBI taxonomy): Eukaryota > Metazoa > Chordata > Chondrichthyes > Myliobatiformes > Dasyatidae > Hypanus > Hypanus sabinus. The sequence continues at coordinate 1,848,413 of NC_082731.1, read as the reverse complement.
CCCATCCTGTCTCAGTAATCACACAATCCCATACCCCTTCCTGTCTCTGTAACACACTCAATCTCCATTCTCCTTGCTATCTCAGTCTCCAGTCAATCCCCACTCCCCTTCCTGTCTCCACCCACTCAATCACCACTCCCCTTCCTGTCTCTGTAACACACTCAATCTCCATTCCCCTTGCTATCTCAGTCTCCAATCAATCCCCTTCCCGACACTCCTCTTCCTGACATTTAACTGCATTTAACTGCAACCCCTTCCTGTCTCTACTCACTCAATCCCCACTCCCCTTCCTGTCTCTTTAACCATTCAGTCCCCAGTCCCTTCCAGTCACTTCACCCACTCAATACCCGCTCACCTTCCTGTCTCGACTCTCTCAATTCCCACTCACTTTCCTGTCTCTGTAACCAGACAGTTCCTACTCCCCTTCTGACCACTTAATCCTCTCTCCACATCCTGTGTCTGTAAACAGTCAATCCCATTCCCCTTCCTGTCTGCAACTCCTCATCTCCCCACTCCCGGTCCAGTCTTTTAAACCACTCAATCCCTGCTCCCCTTCCTGTCTCTTTTACCTAAGAATGTATACAGTATATTGTGTAGCCCTGGTTAGGGACGATAACATGCTCAATGGCAGCTTTATTTTACCTTTTGATTACTCGTCAGCAAGATATCTTATAGGATGTGTATCATGTTTGTTTTGATTAATACAGTTTCATTATTTGTTTAAAATAATAGTGCTGCTCCAGTCTGAAGGAGTTTAAACATGACGGTAACAAATCGGTGGATTGATAAATTATGCCTTATTTTCATTTTTGACTATGTTAAATGCTATAATTGCAGTGGGGCAGAATATGGGGAGCTAGAAGGTTCAGATATCCCATTTAAGTGTTAGGTAAGTCCTCTTGTTCAGTGCTGTTGGTGCTTTGTTTTTGTGTGTGTTTTTTTAATTATTGCTGCTCAGCTGATCTTAAGTTGGGTTTCTTCTCCTCTCGAGTCACATGATTGTTATAAAGGGTTATGACCAGTAATATATTAAAATTGAACATTAAGGGGAGTCATTCACCAATCAAGAGAAAGAAAATCCTACTAAACCTGAAAAAGGAAGGGGTGGATAGAGCCAAATTGCAGGAGGCACATTTAAATGATAAAGAACATCTAAAACTGCAACAGAGTGGATTTGATCAAGTCTATTTTTCATCTTTTAATACCAGGAGTAGCGGGGTGGCCATTTTAATTAGGAAGACCTTACCGTTTAAGATATTAAACTGCATTAAGAATAAGTAATAAGACAGGAAGGGAATCTGTGATTGAAAAGGCTTCAATATATGGAGAGGAATATGGTATTTTCAATGGTTACTGCCCTCCAGCTTATCCTCCCAAATTCCTAATAGAAGTTTTTTCCAAAATTATAAGCTTTTCAAGACAAAACATTATTGTAGGTGGGGATTTTAATTGTTTCATGGACCCATTGATAGAGTGCCCATTGCTCTCCTCACAGTCCAAACAAATCATGGGCTTATGTGAAGAACTAGGACGTTGGATTTCTGGAGGTTGTTACATCCCTCAGACAAAGACCACGTTTTTTTCTAATCCAAGCAAGTGTTACAGCAGAATAGACTTTTTTCTAATTCCCAAAATTCTCCTAGATTTAGTTGTGTCCTACACAATTGGAAATATCGCTATTTCTGACCATGCAGCAGTATATTTAGATATTAAGCCCAAAGATAATTCAGCATGATCTAGACATTGGAGGCTAAATCCTTTTATTCTAAAAGATAATAAATTTATAGACTACTTCCAAATTCAAAACTTTCCTATTAATTCCAAATCAGCTAGTAGTCCATCGATGCTCTGGGAATCCGCTAAGGCCTATGCAAGGGGATTAGTTATCTCCTACTCTGCTAGTAGGAAGCGACAAGCTGCAGAACAGCAGCGCCGAGTGGAAGCAAAGCTTGTGGCATCTGAAAAGGATTATATTAATAAGCCTTCTGCAGCCAAGTTACAGAATATCACAGCCCTACGCTATACACTGAACTCTTTACCTACACAAGCAGCCAAAAGAAAATTGACATTCGCTAAAACAATGATTGTTTGAACATGGTGAAAAACCAGGTAGGTATTTGGCTTATTTGGCTAGAAAGGAAAATGCCTCTCAGACTATTGCTTCAATTAGGGATGGGACAGAAGCCCTCACTAGTAATTCTAAAATGATTCATGTTGTGTTTAAGAATTTTTATTCTAAACTGTATCAATCTGAGCAATGTAGTGATGGACAATCTAGGATGGAGTCCTTTTTCAGGAATTTAGATTCCCCAGGCATTTCTTCTGAACAAGAGTCCCTCCTCAATGCTCCATTATCTATACATGAGATACAGGAAGCTGTGAGATAGCTCCAAAGTGGGAAGGCTCCTGATCCTGATGGACTCACTAGTGAATTCTATAAAGTGTTCACAGGGTTATTATGCTAAACATGTTAGAACATAGAACATTGAACAGTACAGCACATTACAGGCCCTTTGGCCCACAATGTTGTGCCAACCCTCAAACCCTGCCTCCCATATAACCCCCCACCTTAAATTCCTCCATATACCTGTCTAGTAGTATCTTAAACTTCACTAGTGTATCTGCCTCCACCACTGACTCAGGCAGTGCATTCCACGCACCAACCACTCTCTGAGTGAAAAACCTTCCTCTAATATCCCCCTTACCTTAAAGCCATTTTCTCTTGTACTGAGCAGTGGTGCCCTGGGGAAGAGGCGCTGGCTGTCCACTCTGTCTATTCCTCTTAATATCTTGTTACACTTCTATCATGTCTCCTTTCATTCTCCTTCTCTCCAAAGAGTAAAGCCCTAGCTTCCTTAATCTCTGATCATAATCCATACTCTCTAAACCAGGCAGCATCCTGGTAAATCTCCTCTGCACCCTTTCCAATGCTTCCACATCCTTCCTATAGTGAGGTGACCAGAACTGGACACAGTACTCCAAGTGTGGCCTAACTAGAGTTTTATAGAGCTGCATCATTACATTGCATCCCTTAAACTCTGTCCCTTGACTTATGAAAGCTAACACCCCATAAGTTTTCTTAACTACCCTATCTACTTGTGAGGCAACTTTCAGGGATCTGTGGACATGTACCCCCAGATCCTTCTGCTCCTCCACTCTACCAAGTATCCTGCCATTTACTTTATACTCTGCCTTGGAGTTTGTCCTTCCAAAGTGTACCTCCTCACACTTCTCTGGGTTGAACTCCATCTGCCACTTCTCAGCCCACTTCTGCATCCTATCAATGTCTCTCTGCAATCTTCGACAATCCTCTACACTATCTACAACACCACTAACCTTTGTGTTGTCTGCAAACTTGCCAACCCACCCTTCTACCCCCACTTCCAGGTCGTTAATAAAAATCACTAAAAGTAGAGGTCTCAGAACAGATCCTTGTGGGACACCACTAGTCACAACCCTCCAATCTGAATGTACTCCCTCCACCACAACCCTCTGCCTTCTGCAGGCAAGTTAATTCTGAATCCACCTGGGCAAACTTCCCTGGATCCCATGCATTCTGACTTTCTGAATGAGCCTACCGTGTGGAACCTTGTCAAATGCCTTACTAAAATCCATGTAGATCACATCCACTTCACTACCCTCATCTATATGCTTGATCACCTCCTCAAAGAACTCTATCAGGCTTGTTAGGCATGATCTGCATGTTCAATCATGCATTTAATTGTGGCTTCCTCCCACCATCATTGAGAGAAGCAAGTATTTCCCTAATTCTCAAGAAAGGAAAGACCCCTGAAGATTGTGCCTCCTATAGGCCTATTTCACTGTTAAATGTTGACTTTAAAATCCTATCACTGCCCAACTTCATGCAGTCTGTGAGCTGTACAACCGGAGGGGAGAGGACCCTGGACTTGATGTATGCTAATGTTAAGGATGCTTACAGCTCCTCTCCCCTCCCCCCACTGGGAAGGTCAGATCACAACCTGGTGCATCTCAAACCCTGCTACGTGCCTCTGGTGAAGAGTAATTCTGCAACCTCGAGGTCAGTGAGGAAATGGTCTGGGGAGGTTTATGAGGCACTCCAGGATTGTTTTGAGGCGACAGGCAGGCCACATGGACCTCTGTGAGCCACATGGAGAGGACATTGATGGGCTCACAGAGTGCATCAGTTTCTGCGTGGACTGCAATGTTCTGGCAAGAACTGTCCTTTGTTATTCAAATAACAAGCCATGGGTAACAAAGGACAATAAGAACACCCTGAATGCTAAAAAGAGGGTGTTTAGAGATAGAAATAGGGAGGAGCTGAGGACAAAACAGAGGGACCTGAAAGCCAAGATCAGGGAGGCTAAAGACAGGTATAGGAGGAAGCTTGAGCGGAAACTCCAGCAGAACAACATGAGAGAGGTCTGGAGTGGGATGAGGACCATCACTGGGTTCTGGCAAACCAGCAACAGAGGAGCTGAAGGCAGTGTGGACAGGGCCAACAAACTTAACCTGCTCTTCAACAGATTTGACACTGTGGCCCCTGCCCATCCCCCACATGATTCATCTGTTGTCGGCCCCCAACCAACATATACTCCACTCTCCCCTCCTACCCCTCCTCACTGCCCCCTACCCTGCTCTCATGACTACACCCCTCCCTCACCTGAAACCACCATGGTGGGCTTCACAGCTGAACAGGTGAGAAGACAGCTGAAATGTCTCCACCCAAGCAAGGCTGCAGGCCTGGATGGTGTCAGCCCCAGGGTGCTCAAAGCCTGTGCCCCCCAGCTATGTGGAGTATTTCACCAAGTCTTCAACCTGAGCCTGAGTCTCCAGAGGGTTCCTGTGCTGTTGAAGACGTCCTGTCTCGTCCCTGTACAGAAGACACCGCGCCCCAGTGGCTCCAATGACTACAGACCGGTGGCATTGACCTCCCACATCATGAAGACCCTGGAGAGACTTGTTCTAGAGCAGCTCCAGCCTATGGTCAGGCCACACTTAGACCCCCTCCAGTTCGCCTACCAGCCCCAACTAGGAGTTGAGGATGCCATCATCTACCTGCTGAACCGTGTCTACGCCCACCTGGACAAGCCGGCAAGCACTGTGAGGGTCATGTTTTTTGACTTCTCCAGTGCGTTCAACACCATCTACCCTGCTGTGCTGGGTGAGAAGCTGACAGTGACGCAGGTGGATGCTTCCCTGGTGTCATGGATTATTGATTACCTGACTGGCAGACCACAGTACGTGCGCTTGCAACACTGTGTGTCAGACAGAGTGGTCAGCAGCACTGGGGCTCCACAGGGGACTGTCCTGTCTCCCTTTCTCTTCACCATCTACACCTCGGACGTCAATCACAACACAGAGTCTTGCCATCTTCAGAAGTTTTCTGATGACTCTACCATAGTTGGATGCATCAGCCAGGGAGATGAGGCTGAGTACAGGGCTACGGTGGGAAACTTTGTCACATGGTGCAAGCAGAATCATCTGCAGCTTAATATGAAAAAGACTAAGGAGCTGATGGTGGTCCTGAGGAGGGCTAAGGCACCGGTGACCTCTGTTTCCATCCAAGGGGTCAGTGTGGACATGGTGGAGGATTACATATACCTGGGGTTACGAATGAACAATAAACTGGACTGGTCAAAGAACACTGAGGCTGTCTACAAGAAGGGTCAGGGCCGTCTCTATGTCCTGAGGAGACTGAGGTCCTTTAACATCTGCCAGATGATGCTGAGGATGTTCTACGAGTCTGTGGTGGCCAGTGCTATCATGTTTGCTGTTGTGTTGGGGCAGCAGGCTGAGGGTAGCAGACACCAACAGAATCAACAAACTCATTCGTAAGGCCAGTGATGTTGTGGGGGTGGAACTGGACTCTCTGACGGTGGTGTCTGAAAAGAGGATACTGTCCAAGTTGCATGCCATCTTGGACAATGACTCCCATCCACTCCATAATGTACTGGTTAGGCACAGGAGTACATTCAGCCAGAGACTCATTCCACCCACCGAGATGTAACACTGAGCAGCATAGGAAGTTATTCCTATCTGTGGCCGTCAAACTTTATAACTCCTCCCTCGGAGTGTCAGACACCCTGAGCCAATAGGCTGGTCCTGGACTTATTTCCACTTGGCATGATTAACTTATTATTATTTAATTATTTATGGTTTTATATTGCTATATTTCTTCACTATTCTTGGTGTGGCTGTAATGAAACCCAATTTCCCTCGGGATCAATAAAGTATGTCTGTCTGTCTGTTATCTAAAACCTTAGCGTTGCAATTAGAAACTGTGTTACCTTTTATCATAAAAGAGGATCAAACAGGTTTTGTAAAAGGCGGTAGATCATCTAACAATATCAGAAGATTACTTAGTGTGATTCAGGCACGTCAGCAACAGGCAGTGGATTGCTTGGTGGTTTCCTTAGATGCAGAAAAGGCCTTTGATCATGTCCAATGGCCCTATTTTTTTTTTCACTTTCCAACGATTTGGCTTTTATTAAGTGGGTGAAGGTTCTTTATAATGACTCTTCGGTTGCGATTCTCACTAATGGTATTAGGTTGGATAATTTTAGTATTCTGAGGGGTAGCCAGCAGGGCTGCCTTTTATCACCACTACATTTCACACTAGTGATCAAGACATTAACTGAGGCTATTTGGCAAAACCCCAAAATATCAGCTCCAGACATAGGACTAAAGTCACATAAAATTACATTGTATGTGGATGATGTTCTAATTTTTTAATCAAACAATGCTATATAAATGCACGACCTGATACAAGGCATCAATTCATTTAGTGCCTTTTCAGGTTATAAAATCAACTTTACTAAATCAGAGGCTATGCCTTTGGCGATTCTGCAGCAGGTACCTGACACTCAGGGTATTTTCCCCTTTAAATGGACACAAACAGGTTTTGTTTACTTAGGGATATTTATCACACCTACATTTGATCAATTGTTCAAAGCTAACTTTACACAGTTATTTGACAAAATCAAACAGGATCTTGAGTGATGGAACACTCTTCCCATTTCTTGGTTTGGCCAAATATCCTTGCTTAAAATGAACATTCTTCCTTGTCTGCTCTACTCAATGCAAATAATTCCAGTCACTTTTACCCAACAAGTACTTAAAAAATTAAATGGCTGGTTTGTTTCTTTCATCTGGAACAAAAAAAAAGATCCTTATTAAAATGTCTAAGTTACAGCTTCCCAGTAGTCTAAGCGGTCTAAATTTTCCAGACATCAAAAAATATCAGTTTAGTTCCTTTTATCTTACGTGGTTGACTGGGTTTGCAGGGACCCCTCCTCAATTTGGCTAGACATTGAAGCTTCACAAGCAAGATGCCCTCTTATTAGTTTGCTTTTCCTCAATAAGATGGAACTAGTTAAGGAATATTGTCACAATACAATAACAATTAATACAGTCAGGGCTTGGAGGGCAGTGCGACAAATTAAGGGCAACACAGCGAAAATATCACCCTTCACTCCAATAACCGGCGTCCAGATTTTCAGCCTGGTATAATGGATTCTGGATTTAAACTTCAGATTTCTAAGGGTATTTTCCATCTAGGAGATTTGTTTCTTGAGGGAACGATGATGTCTTTTAGTCAAATAGTACAGAAATTTAACTTACCCAACAAGGATCTTTTTCATTTCTTTCAGATAAGAGATTATATGCAGAAAAACCATCATTGCTAACTGATTTCTATAGTTCTGATATAGAAAAGAAGGTGTTTTCACTCTAAGGGTGAAATCTCCATTGGTACTTCTTACAGCATCCTGAAGGAATGTTCTTGTGGAGAGGCTGAGCAGCTGGGGAGGGTCTGGGAGGAAGAGCTGGGAGTAGAAATTACAACTGAAACATGGGAAGACATCTGTGATAATGCAAAGAAGATTTCAGTTTGTAATAGAACTAAAGCATTGCAACTTAAAATTCTGCATAGAGCCCATCTGACTCCAGATCGTCTCTTGAAATTTAAGATGGAGGTTTCTCCAATGTGTTCTAAATGTAAATACTGGAACTTTCACCCATTGATTTTCTCTAAAGATGCGATGACTCATCACACGACAAGACTGGTGCTACACAGGTGTTACATAAAACTCGGTGAGCCAGCCAGGACGCAGTGTATTAGATAACCAGCACTATACCGATCAGTATAGAAAGCATTAAAAAAAATCTTATTGTTCAAACTCACTTGATCAGTTAAGACCTATAAGTGAAAGAAGACAGGAGTCACAGACGAAAAGGGTGCCAAAATCCCAAAAGCTGTTTCAGTCAATGGCATAACAGGAACAGAACAAGATGAGGAAATACTGGACTTCCTAAAAGAATATGGTTCGTTTGCCAGAGTTATTCATCTCAGTACAGAATTTCCCAAGTCCCTCAGTAGAATACCATTTTGACCCTCCTGGGCAAGATCTCCAGCCCTTGCTACCATACACTCAACAGGCAAGCTGTGGCCAAAATGTTTCCTACCACGTAGTTACTTTAGCCAGTGTTTACACTCAGAAAGTTGGAAAAGACACCATTCAAGCTTACCTTGGTGAGTTGAAAACCTTAGCAAAGCGCAGTGGGAAAGATTATACTGAAATCTTGAGAGAGAAGTTAACCCAGATCAGTGAAACCCTTACTATCGAGAGCAGGGAAACAGTCACTGTTGAAACTGCTGAAGATGTACATAATAAGACCAGAACTCTTTAATCCAGAGCAGACTCCTCTGATACTAACCAGCTGGAGACAGCTCTAGCTGATATTCAGAATAATTCCAAACTATTGGAGTTGCAGTGAAGCCATCCCTCTCTCCCAGTGATCCCGATATTCAGAGAGTCGTAGTGGAGCACCTTGTGCGCAGTAATGACTTGATGGCTCGTGGCAGTCTGCCAGTAAGGCTCCGAACTTTTTCTGGTAGTACTTCTCGTCCACCTAATGAAGCAGATTATGAGACTTGGCGTGTTAGTGTTGAACTTTTCTTGCAAAACCCAAATGTGTCTGATCTTCATAGAACATGGAAAACATGTGAAAGTATTCTTTCCCCAGCTTCTGACGTCTTCAAGTCAATAGGCCCTAGAGCTTCACTGGTAATTACATACAATTTCTAGATGCAGCTTTTGCCCCCAAATTCATGAACACGGTACAGAACATGGGTGAAAAACTGTCCGACTACTTACAGCGGTTACAAGTAGCATTGACACTGACTGCAAAGTGAGGCGGAGTTGCCAAAATTGAGGCTAACAAACATCTCCTAAAGCAGTTTTGCGGGGATGCTGGGATCACTCCCCGATGTCAGAGCTGCAACTGGAACAGAAAAAACAAAACCCGCCATAGTTTACTGAACTACTGACATTCCTACGTACCGAGGAAGACAAGCATGCTTCCAGCTCTGCGGGCATGAAACAGCATGTAGGAACAGTCGAATCAGGTGCTGTTATTCAGTCCCAGACCCCAGGTGTCTGTGCAACTGACTAAACAAATCACTGAGCTTCAAAGGCAACTAGCTGCTCTACAAGCTACAGACAGCAGAAGGGAAAAGCAAGCTCCAGGGCAGCAAGTGAGACGCCACCAAAAAGAAAGGCTGACACAACAGATAAACAAGAGTCCACAATCACTAACAAACAGCCAAGTGTAAAACCAAAACCTTGGTACTGGTTTAAATGTGGAGAAAATGGACACAAAGCCAGATCTTGCTGCTACGAACCCAATCCAGCATTAATAGTGGAAAAGAGAAGACAGCTCGAGAAGAGACGGAGTGAGTGGGAGTTATATCATGGTACTCTGAAGCTTCATTTTAAACTAGAAGCAAATCCTGATGCAGGTGAAGTTAGCACTGACGTTGTGCAAGCTATATGTGAGAGTCATCTTATTCAACAAACAGAAACTGCCGCAGATATTGCCATTGTGTATATTTGATCCTTAACGATGCATTCAAATTCTATACCTGACAGTTACACACAAGAAGATCAGTGTGGGGGATTACCAGTCAATTCTCATCTCTCTGATACTGAGATTTCAGACTCCCAGTTAGCAGATCCTTGTATTAGGAAAGTCATCAAGCAGATGGAAAATGGAGAAAAACCATCCCCTTTGGTGAGAAACACAATCCCTAGACTACCCTTCCTTCTCAGAGAATGTGATCGTCTAGAGTTAAAAGACAGAATTCTCTACAGAAGAAGATTAACCGGAGATAAAACAACATACCAGCTTGTTTTACCTGAGAAATTTCAATCTGAGGTATTTAAGAGTCTTGGTCACATGGGTATTGACCGTGCCCTGGATTTAGTCAGAAGCCGATTCCATTGGCCCAAGAAGGCTGTTGATGTAGAACACAAGATTGAAACAAGTAGTCGATGCACAAGAATAAAGATCTTGCCTGAGAAAGCTGCTCCGTTAGTGAATATTATGAGTACTCGACCCTTGCAGCTGGTCTGCATGGACTTTCTTACACTAGAACCCGATCGATGTGTTAGTAATAACTGATCATTTCGTTAACTATGCTTTGGCTATTCCTGCACCCAGCCTAAAAGCCACGACAGTGAGAAGTGCCTATGGGAAAATTTCATCTTGCATTATGGTTATCCCAGGCGCCTAGAGGGCCTAGATAGAAGTCCTGACTTTGAATCCCATCTGATTAAAGAATTGTGTGAGACAGCTGGAATTCAAAAAGTCAGAGCTACACCATATCATCCCAGAGGAGAGGTTGAGAGGTTTAACAGGACCCTCGTAAATACGTTAGGAACCCTGAAGATGAAAGATCAAAGTCGCTGCTGAGAATTTGTGAAACTCCTAGTCACACTTATAATTGTACTAGGAATGAGACGACTGGCTTTATGTATGAACTGATGTTCAGATGACATCCCAGACTTCCAGTTGACTTGGCTTTTGGACTACCCTTGAAAGACAAACGTGGTAAATCACATTCTCTGTATGTACAAAATTTGAAATCTCATCTTGAGGAAAGACAATAGAGAATAGGTGCAGAAGTAGACCATTCGGCCCTTCGAGCCTGCACTGCCATTTTGAGATCATGGCTGATCATCTACTATCAATACCCGGTTCCTGCCTTGTCCCCATATCCCTTGATTCCCCCATCCATAAGATACCTATCCAGCTCCTTCTTGAAAGCATCCAGAGAATTGGCCTCCACTGCCTTCCTAGGCAGTGCATTCCAGACCCCCACAACTCTCTGGGAGAAGAAGTTTTTCCTTAAGTCTGTCCTAAATGACCTACCCCTTATTCTCAAACAATGCCCTCTGGTACTGGACTCTCCCAGCATCTGGAACATATTTCCTGCCTCTATCTTGTCCAAACCCTTAATAATCTTATATGTTGCAATCAGATCTCCTCTCAATCCCCTTAATTCCAGCATGTACAAGTCCAGTCTCTCTAACCTCTCTGCGTAAGACAGTCCTGGCATCCCAGGAATTAACCTTGTGAATCTACGCTGCACTTCCTCTATAGCCAGGATGTCCTTCCTTAACCCTGGAGACCAAAACTGTACACAGTACTCCAGGTGTGGTCTCACGAGGGCTCTGTACAAATGCAAAAGGATTTCCTTGCTCTTGTACTCAATTCCCTTTGTAATAAAGGCCAACATTCCATTAGCCTTCTTCACTGCCTGCTGCACTTGCTCATTCACCTTCAGTGACTGATGAACAAGGACTCCTAGAACTCTTTGTATTTCTCCCTTACCTAACTTTACACCGTTCAGATAATAATCTGCCTTCCTGTTCTTACTCCCAAAGTGGATAACCTCACACTTATTCACATTATACGTCATCTGCCAAGTTTCTGCCCACTCACCCAGCCTATCTAAGTCACCCTGAATTCTCCTAACATCCTCATCATATGTCACACTGCCACCCAGCTTAGTATCATCAGCAAACTTGCTGATGTTATTCTCAATGCCTTCTACAGTGGACTCTAGCATCTTCCCCACTACTGATGTCAGGCTGACAGGTCAATAGTTCTCTGTTTTCTCCCTCCCTCCTTTCTTAAAAAGAGGGATAACATTAGCCAATCCTCTGGAACTGATCCTAAATCATCCTAAACATTGAAAAATGATTACCAATGCATCCACAATTTCCAGGGCCACCTCCTTTAGTACTCTTGGATGCAGGATACCCTAAGCTTCAAGATAGCTACGGGGAAACTCACAGAAAGTGGCAAACTTAATCAAGACCAGGTATGATAAACAGGTGACAGCTTCAGAGTTCAGAAAAGGAGTTGAGAAAAGTAAGGAACGTGTGTCTATGAGGTAAAAACAAACTTGCTGATAAATGGAAAGAAACAGTCTATGTAGTGGTGAGCCAAGCTGGTGATCTACCTGTCTACAAAGTACATCCTGAGAACCAGTCTGGGTCAGAACAAACTTTATATAGGGATCTATTGCTCCCTTGTGGATTTCTTCCTTCTGAAGACAATAAACAACTTTCTCTTGTCCCTGTCCGCAAGTACACAACTCACAGGAGTACTAAGGACAAACAGTCAGTTGGAAAGGAAGAAAATCCAATTGACTCTTTAGAAGACAAAGGTGAGGTTTATTACCTCAGACCAAGACTTGACATTGTAGATGAGCTATCTAAGAGTCAAGAAACTTGTGAAAGTTACATAGAAGAACTGTGGGCTCCAACCCAAGCCAAAACCAGCCATTTACAACCACTCCGGTGGCAGACCCAGTGCTGGAATTCCAAAGAAATATGAGTTACTTACCTGATGAAGAGGAACCCACTGTGGAAAGTAACTTACCTATCAGTCCAGAAGAACACCCTGTGGAAGGAACAGCAAATGATGAAATGTGGAATCAGTGTATCCCACCTGATGGCAGAAGTCTGGAAATTTCGTCAATCCCAAATGAGTTTGAGATTCGACAAGAAAAAGAGACACAGGCTGAAGTGTTGACTAGAAAAGACATGGCAAATGAAAACTGTCACAAAGAGTCTGAACACTAAAGGTTTTCTAGACACAGAAAGACCTAAAACTCTAACATATCCTGAGCTCAGAAATCCTTTAGTGACAGTAGTTCAGTCCCTTTCCCAAGCTCTGGGTTCGGCTACTGTAGAGTCTCTTCCAGATTTCACAAATGAAGAACACTCCAGACCCATTGCAGTGCAACCTGCAGCTGTATGCAAAGGGACTTACATAAGTTCAAAGGGGGAGGCTGTAACCCAGGTTAATTAAACCCAAAATTGCAATGTTAGAAAATTCCACCTGTGAAGTGATGAAAACAAGGTTTACCGTTTAAAAAAGAACTTGAAAAAAATGCTATGCAAGGGAGGGTCAGGCTGGACATGGGACAGACAAGGAGAGAAATGCAGCGAAGATTAGAAGCTGAAGATATGAACTGTTAAGAATGGAATTAGTAGTGAATATCATTACCCTACTAACTTGAAACTCTCAGGGTGACACCTCTGGAGGAGAGACAATAGCAATAAAAGATTTATTGAAGCTACAGCTATAACATGCAATTTCAACATAACATCCCAATTCCTGTACTCAATACATTGATTTATGAAGGCCAATATGCCAAAAGCTGTCTTTATGACCCTGTCTACCTATGATGCCAAGTTCAAGGAATTATGCATCTTTTCCTCTGTTCTACCACACTCCTTAGTTCCCTACTGCTCACCATGTAGGACCTGCCCCATTTGATTCTCCCCAATGTGCAACCCTTCAAACTTATCCGCATTAAGCTTCATTCCCATTCCAATACGTCTATCCATGGCCTCTACTGTCAAGATGAAGCCACACTCAAATTGAAGGAACAACACCCTATATTCTGTCTGGGTAGCCTCTAACCTGATGGCATGAACACTGATTTCTCTAACTTCCCTTAATGCCCCTCCTCCCCTTCTTACCCCATTCCTTATTTATTTATTTATTATTCTCTCCCTCCCCCCTTTTATCTCTCCTTTTTTCCTCTCTCCATCCCTCTCCATCTCCCTCTGGTGCTCCCCTCCCCCTTTCTCTCTCCCTAGGCCTCTCGTCCCATGATCCTTTCCCTTCTCCAGCTGTGTATCCCTTCTGCCAATCAACTTTCCAGCTCTTAGCTTAATCCATTCCCTTCCTGTCTTCTCCCACCATTTTGGATTTCCCCCTCCCACTTTCAAATCTCTTACTATCTTTTCTTTCAGTTAGTCCTGACAAAGGGTCTTGGCCCGAAACGTTGACTTTACTTCTTCCTATAGATGCTGCCTGGCCTGCTGCGTTCCACCAGCATTTTGTGTGTGTTGCTTGAATTTCCAGCATCTGCAGATTTCCTCGTGTTTGCGTGGTTAAGCTTCATCTGCCATTTTTCAGCCCATTTTTACAGCTTTGATAGTCTTCCTTGGTGACGGCTACACCCCAATCTTGGTGTCATCTGCAGATTTGCTGATCCAGTTAACCACATTATCATCCAGATTGTTGACAGAAATAACAAACACAATGGACCCAGAAGGAATCCCACTAGCACGCTTCTAGTTACAGACAGAAAGGCTGCCACCATGTCTAATCTAATTCACTCCTTCATCTTGATTGCCAAGTGACTGAACCTTCTTGATCAACCTCCCATGCAGGACCTGGTCAAAGGCCTTGATAAGGTCCATGTAAACAACATCCACTGCCTTGCCTTCATCAGCTCTCCTGGTAATTTCTTCAAAAAACTATGTAAGTTTGGTTAGACATAACCTTCCATGCACAAAGCCATGTTGATTATCCCTAATCAGTCCTTGTCTATCCAAACACAATACTTAAATATCCAATCCCTTAGAATGCCTTCCAATGACTTTCCCACTACTGATGTCAGGCTCACTGACCTCAAGTGCCTCATTTGTTGGCTTATCCTTAGAGCCTTTCTTAAACAACATAGGATATCCTCCACTTATTTGGCACCGCACCCATAGCTAAGGATGTTTTAAATATCTCTGCTAGGGCCCCTGCAACTTCTGCACTAGCCTCACACAGGGCCCAAGGCAATGCAATGCAAAGCCCACGGGATATATCTACCCCAATTTGCCTCAAGATAACAAACACCTCCTCCTCTGTAATCTATATAGGGTCCATGGCTTCACTGCTGCTTTGCCTCACTTCTATAGACTGTGTGTCTCCTGAGTAAATACAGATGCAAAAGATCCTTTTTAGGTCTCCCTCATTTCTTTCAGCTCCATGAATAGACCACTCTGATCTTCCAGAGGACTAATTTTGTCCTTTGCTATCCTTTTGCTCTTATTAAGCCTACAGGTACTCCTTTATCTTGTCAGCTAGAGCAACATAATGTCTCCTTTTAGCCCTCCTGACTTTCTTAAATGTTATCTTGCATTTCTTATACTCCTCAAGTACTCCATTTGTTCCTACCTACTATGCACCTCCTTTTTTTAAAAAAAGTGTCTCAAAATCTCTTGAAAACTAAGGCTCCCTAAACTTCTAACTGTTGCCATTTACTTTGACAGGAGCATACAAACTCTGTACTCTCAAAATTTCACTTTTGAAGGCCTCCCACTTAGCAAGAACATCTTTGCCAGAAAACAATCTGTCCCAATCCACACTTTCTGATACCATTAAAATTGGCCTTTCTCCAATTTTGAATCTCAATCCAAGGACCAGACCTATCCTTCTCCATAATTACCTTGAAACTAATGGCATTGTGATCATGAAATGCAAAATGTCACCCTACATAATCTTCTTTCTGCCCTTTCTCATTCCCTAATAGATCTGGTGTCATCTTCTCTCTAGTTGGGACTTCTATGTACTGATTAAGGAAACTTTCCTGGACACATTTGACAAGCTCTTGTCACAGGGGGGCATGGAATGGACCCAAGTGAAGTAGGCACTGAAGTACTAGGGGCAGGACAGGAATAACTAAAGGATAGAACAAGATGGGGAGATCATGGCATGCAAGGAGGACATGGCGTGCAGGGGTAAAGCTAGGGTTCAGGCAGGCGATGCAGGATCCCAGAGTTCATGGCAAGACAGAGTCCTCTGCCAGGTAACTGCAATCTGGCCTGAGCTACCTGACAGAGGCAAGGGGTAGGAAAGGGGCAGAGTCCTCCAGGCGGGTCGCATAACTCCTTGGCAGGGCCGCCTCCCAGGCGTGAATAGAGGCCTGGGCAAGACACAGGAAACCTGGACAGGTGCGGGGTGCCACCCATCAGAAGCAAGGGGTAGGAGAAGGGGCAGAGTCCCCTGTCCTGTCCTGGGCCTGACCTGCCCAACAGGACATGGGAAGAAAAGGGAACTAGGACCAGGCTGACAATGGGAACAGACTGGCAGAATTAGTAGGTTAGCAGTGGGAAGTCCAAACCAGGAGGAACAGAACAAGACCAGGAGAACAGTGCAGGCAGGACAAACATGACACACAGGTCAGAGCCCAAAAACAGGACAAACAAAACAACCCCCAACTAGAGTCAGTCCCAGGACCCCTTATAAACACCTGCCAGCCGAATAGGCAACAGGTGTGCCTCCTTAAGCCAAGAGGATCCTAATAGACTTAAGGGATGGCTGCAAGACCCAGAGTCCAGAGTCCATGGACCGGATCAAGACCCGGAATGCGGGCTCTGGACCAGATCATGACAGCTCTATTGTATTTAGTTCCTTTACTGTGTGGGAGACCCAGTCAATATATGGAAAGTTAAAATCACCTACTATCACAACCTTACTTCTTGCAACAGTCTGCGATCTCACAACAAATGTGCTCTTCTAAATCCTGTGGACTGTTAGGCAGTCTATAATACTATCCCATTAATATGATCATACCTTTCTTATGCCTCAGTTTGACCCATAAAGCCTCACTAGACAAGCACTCCAAACTGTCCCGTCTAAGCACTTTTCCCAGGCTGGTAATGTCAACCCTCCTCCTTTAATCCTTTCCACTCTATCACATGAAAACAACTCAACCCTTGAACACTGCCCCTCCTGCTGCCAAATCTCACTGATGGCTAGGATGTTATAATTCCACATGTTCTACTCTCTGCGTTCAGGTCTGTGTGGCTAGGCTCTGAGGAAATGTCACTATAAGTTCACCATTGTTGTTGGCAGAACTTCAGATGGTGACAAGAAGGCATATCAGAATAAGACAGGTCGATGTGTTGAGTGGTCTTGCAAGAACAACAACCTCACATTCAATGTCAGCAAGACCAAGGAACTAATTATGGATCCAACATGAAAGGAAAGTACACAGTCCACGGTAGGCTTTTTAACAGCCTTGATGAACGGACAAACTTTGAGGTCCTGGTATATGGATCCTAACATTGGTAGTTCAGTTTGATAAGGCTGTAAAGAAAGCACATAGCTTCATTAGTCAAGGCACTGAGTTCAAGACTAGGAAGTTATGTTGCAGCTTGATAAAACTCTGGTTAGGCTGCATCTAGAGCAAGGGTTCCCCACCTGGGTCCCACAAACCCCTCAATTAATGGCCAGGGTCCATGGCATACAAAGGGTTGGGCACCCCGATCTACAGTATTGTTTTCAATGCGAGTTGACCCGTTTTAGGAAGAATGGATGCAGAAGTGTTTCACCAGGATGCTTCCTGGTGTGCCATGAAGTTGGACAATCTGGAGCTACTTTCTCTAGGTGGTTTGACACTGAAATTTGACAGAAAGTATTGATACACAGCTGGTATCTTTTTTCCACAATTTAAATGTTTTCAACGAGAGGGCATTTTTTGAAGGTGAGAGGGGGAAAATACTCGGGAAATGTGTGGTGCAAGTTTTGGGAATGATGGGGACCTGGACTGCACTACTAAGAGTGATGGTAGAGACAGATAGCACATGAGTGTGTAAGAGTGTGTTCTACTGTTCTATGTGCAAAATAAAGTGAGGACATAAAACTAATAAACAAAAATAACTAAAATACTTTTGATGCTGGATACCTGAAATACAAGCAGAAACTGTTCAAAACATTCAGCTGATTTCTCTCACTGTACTCACTTGTTGTTCATCTACAATATTAACTATTACAATATTAAGTATTACATTATTCAATATTACAATATTAAACTATTTCTCCATTCATTCCTATCATACCAACTCAATCCGTTGAAAAATTGTGCTTGAAAACACAAATGACTTGTAAAATCTTTCCTTAGACGCTGATGGTGCAAAATGTGAAGTTCCCATCTACTGCTACTTTCTAATTAAATCCCCACTACGCCTAGATTGCCCAATGTTTAGTCATATTAAACTGCTTGATATTAGATTGTGTCTTCTTAGATATGATGGAATACTGATTGAGGAGAATGATACTATAAATTGGATAATGTAAAATTTGACTAATTTGTGGGACTTGCAAAGTTAACAAGGCTGGGAGAGTTCAGGATCCAGTAAATGACCAATGCTGCTGATCTGAATGGTTAACTGTATATTAGCCAACAGAGAGGACAGCTGGTGTTTGACCACAGCACAGCAGAGCACGGTGGGGGTGGAGTCACTCCGGCCAGAATGAACACCCCTTTAGCTAAATAGTCTTGATGAAGCAGGCAAGGTTTTTTTAAATAATTGGGTATATTCATGATCACATTACTTGGACTAATATTTCTTTTCAATTTTAGATTGATTATGAGTGAATCAAATTTACATATCCTAACCACAATTGTGGCATTTATTAAACTTGTTAGAAAATGCATTTGATTTCAAGTCCAAAAATTTCATATAGTCAAAACTATATCCCAAGAAGTTAACTGCATTAATTATTACCCAGGAGTCAGCGGGAGACGCTCATGGAGTGAGTACTGTTTTGGATTCGCTCCATAACCTTTACTTTTTTCTTAACCTTTGATCACCCCTATCCAGCTTATTTTTACCTACACCGAAAGTTTTTTTGTTTTTTTTTAACTTACTGTTAAGAGTTTGTTGTGAATTTCTGAAGATATGCAAACAGAAATGTCTCTCAGGTCTAAAGGACGAGAACCCGGACGCAATCCGAATGGTAACAGAAAGAAGCAGGCTCCGCCACAACACACTCAATTAACTTATGAATTGTTTATGGAGAATTTGGACAAAAAATTTGATGAACTACAACAATTTTTTAAACAAGATATAAAGGCTTTTCAAGATTACATGGTTAAGACGGATTCAGTAATTAACCAGCAGCAAGCTCTTATTGCATCTCTGCAAGAATACGCTCGGAAACGAGATTTGACTATTGAAAAACTACAACAGGATTTAATTTCGACCATTAAACTGGTGGAAGCACTTAAAGCCAAGAGTGACAATTTTGAGAATCGGTCCAGAAGACAGAACCTACGTATACTTGGTCTTCCAGACGGCATAGAAAAAGACGACCCTTCAAAATATTTTGCTCAACTATTAAAAGACATGTTTCCATTGATTTTCCCAAATAACCCTCCATTATTGGATCGCGCACATAGAATTCGGCGTTGATCACCGAGTGCTACAGATAAACCTTCCGATGTAATTGTCCGGTTTCATTATGTACACGACAAAGAACAACTTATTCGTGCGGCTCGGCGGGCAGGAATGATTAAATTTCAAGAGCACTACTTCTGTTTGGTTGAAGATTTTAGCCCTGATCTTATGAAAAAAAGGCTTCTTTTCAAACCGCTGATGGCTGAATGTTATGAGAAAAATCTGAAACCTGTGCTCCTATACCCTGCGAAGCTTCGAATCTCTCCGCCGAACGTTCCACATCAGGTTTTTCTTTCTATATCCGAGGTGAGAAGTTATCTGGAGAAGAACTTCCCTACTGCTACAGACACCAGTCTCTAATAAATGAACGATTCTGATCGTGTAAGATGGTTCTCGATTTCTTAAACCAGAACTAACCTCTGGTTATTGGTGTAGGTTTATCCTATAATTTATATTTAAGTTAAAGTGTGTTTTTGTCATATCAATTGCTCTGTTTTATACACTTTAACCATTATACTATATTCTTGACTATTAATTTTGTTCCTTCAAAGGTATATTTTTAACCCTTTGAAGGTGAATTCTTTTTGATTAAGATGGTGGTTTTTTGAAAAAGATTTTTGGTTTTGTTTAAGGTGGCGTTATTTTTTTTCTCTCGTCTTCTTCCTACAATGTATCGCTTATCATAGCTTAAATATTTTTTGTTTTGTCTGGGCTATAGCCCGATTTATAAGCTTTTAGTGACTATATTCTTATTTTTTACAACTAACTATATTTAGAAGTATGGTTTTTAGTATAGCGATTTTAATTTTTAAAGTTGGGGTGGTTTTTTTAATTTATTTTTTATTTTATTTTTTATATATCCTTTATATACGGAGTGGTCTTCCACTGACATGGGGGTAGAATTAGTCTTATTCTTTCCTTTTTCAAGCCAGTTTGTTTTAGTCTTTTCATTTGGGCTGTTTTTGAACTTCAAATATGTCTGTGTTGTCGTCACTTCCGGGTCCTCTCTTTACTTTTGTTCCTCTTCCGGGTGCATGAGTTTACAAGTTGGTTAACCCTGTCTATACCAAAGGGTTGATTTTAGAATTATGGCTCAGACCATTAATTTTGACTTAGAATACTAATAGTTTAAATCATCCAATTAAACGAAAGAAGATTTTCAAAGTATCCCAAAGACTTAATGCTCATATCATTTTTGTACAAGAAACTCATGTAAGGAAGGACAAATTTTGCTTTTTTAGGTTTTGGCGGGGTCAACAGTATCATGCTAATTCGAATGCCAAAGTAAAAGGAGTTTCAATTTTTATTGACTCCTCTATTCCATTTGTTCAACATGATATCTTTTCGGATCCGAATGGTAGATTTTTGTTAATTATGGGTTTACTTTGTAATAAAAAGGTTGCTTTGGTTAATGTTTATGCTCCAAATGTGGATTGTCCTGACTTTTTTAAGTCCTTATTTACTTCTTTACCCAATCTAAATGAATATAAGTTAATAATGGGTGTGACTTTAATTGTTGTTTAAATCCTTTGATGGATAAATCTTTATCTATTCAGACTTTACCTAATAAGTCGGCCACTTGTATTAACTCCTTTTTGACTGATAATGGAGTTTTTGATGTTTGGAGATTTCGGCATCCTAACGACGAAGAGTTTTCTTTTTTCTCACATGTTTATCATTCTTATTCGAGAATTGATTATTTTTTTGTAGACTCTTGTTTTATTCCATCGGTAATCAGTTGTAATTACGATATTATAGCTATCTCTGACCATGCTCCATTAATACTTTCTATTAAATTTATGGATACAGTTTTTAATGCCAGACATTGGCGATTTGACTCTACTTTATTGCAGGACTCGGACTTTATAAAATTTATGAAGGAGCAGATTGATTTCTTCTTTTCAACTAATTCCACAGATGATATCTCCTGTGGAACACTTTGGGACACTTTTAAAGCGTATATACGTGGACATTAAGAAAATGCATTAAGAAGGAAACTCTTTTATTGGTCGATAAAATTAAAGAGATTGATAAGAAATATTTGATCACTCCTAGTAAGGAGCTTTACAAACAAAGGGTTGAACTTCAAATGGAACATAGTTTATTACTTACATCTCTGATTGAAAATCAATTAATGAAAACCAGATCTGATTTTTAGATACATAGTGATAAATCTGGTAAACTGTTAGCTAGTCAATTGAAGAATGCTTTGGTTAAACGTCAAATCACTAAGATTCGTCAGCAGAATGGGAATTTGACAGTTAATCATGATGAGATAAATAAGGCATTTCAAGACATTTATACCTCCCTGTAACAATCCAAATTCCCTCAAGATCGTAATACCATGTGTGATTTTCTTGGGAAATTAAATTTCCCAAGATTATCATCTGATGATCTTTCAATATTAGATACTCCTATTACGGATGTAGAAATTAAAGGGGCTATTTCCTCAATGAATTCTGGGAAAGCACCAGGTCCAGATGGGTATACAGTAGAATTTTTAAAAAATTTTTCCGCTACTCTTTCTCCTTGGTTATGTAAGGATTTTGAGGAAGCAATTAGATTGGGGAATTTGCCACAATCTTTTTATAGAGCTTCCATTTCTCTAATATTGAAGAAAGATAAAGACCCCACTGACTGTGCATTCTATAGACCAATATCTTTATTGAATGTAGACTCCAAGATTTTTTCCAAGTTACTGGCATCCAGATTGGAGAAGGTATTACCCAAAATTATTTCAGAAGATCAAACCGGTTTTATTAAAAATCTCTATTCTTTTTTCAATGTTACTGAATTACTGAATATTGTTTATATTCCCTCACTTCAGAATGCGTGATTTCATTAGATGCGGAGAAAGCATTTGACAGAGTTGAATGACCTTACTTATTTAATGTGTTGGAGAAGTTTAATTTTAGTCCGACATTCATTTCTTGGATTAAATTGATTTATCACACTCCAGTAGCCTCAGTGTTTACCGATAATCAAAGATCTCCCTTTTTTCGCCTATTTCGGGGCACTAGACAAGGATGGCCTCTTAGTCCATTACTATTTAACATTGCCTTAGAACCTTTGGCAATTGCCATCAGAGAATCAAGGGATATTTTGGGTATTATTCGTAGGACAGACATTCATAAGTTATCTTTGTATGCAGATGATTTATTATTATTGTTACGTACTTGTGACACATGACAGTGGAGCCCTTGTCACGTGACTGGGGTTGAAGCTGTACTGGTCTTGAGGTGATGGTCTTGTGATGGTGGTGACGTCATTTTCCCGCCAGTAGAGATCATGTGACGGGTTTTTTTTCAGGTTATAAAAGGTAGACCCCACCCTGTGAGGAGGGGCAGTTCGTGGCTGGATTTGCCAGGTTGACTTCATGCCACTGCGTGTTTTAAGTGATGACGCAGTTTAGTTGAAGGATGAAGTTTTTATTTAATGCTAAAGTTTAAAAGGTCATTTCCAGCAGGTTCTTTACGATTCTGCTAGTTCGAGAAAATTAGTGGAGAATGAAGATTGGAAGTTCGGAAGTTAAAGATCGAGGAGAATCACTTTCTATGGTGAAACGGGGGCGACCTTTGTTTGATCCTTATTTGGAAGGATTTCGTTGACTATCTTCGCATTAATCCCTAGGTTTAACTAGAAAGGATTAAAGGTAGTGGAGAAGGAAAGGTCAGTGCCTTTAAGCCGTTCTGTTTCGTGAATTCTTCATGGGAAGTTCGACGTCGGGGATCGAAGCCAAGCGACATGAAAGACAATTTAAATCATCCTATAAAGTCTCTCCTTTTTAAATGGACCGTGAGCATATCGAACTTTTGGCAATACCACTTCAAAGAACTGTTTTTGCAATATCGCTTTAAGAACTGTTTTAAGCTGCCGCACCGCAGCTGTTTCCGGTTACGGTAGTGTTTATTTACTTTTGGGGGTTTGTTTAATAAACGTGTTGTTTGTTATAAGAAACCCTTGCCGAACTCATATTTATTGTTGCCTGAATACGTAACATTATTCATCTCTAACCCTGAGAAATCTATTCTAGCAGTTTTATCATTGTTGGCTCAATTTAGTGAGTTTTCTGGGTATAAGTTAAATCTTAATTAGAGTGAATTGTTTCCTTTGAATATATGGAATATATATATATATGGAAATTTACCTTTTAAATTAGTTAATGACTCTTATTTATTTAGGGATCAAAATCACAAAAAACCATAAAGATTTATTTAGGTTTAGTTTTTACCCTTAATTGATCAGATTAAAGATTTGTTTACTAAGTGGTCACCATTATCTTTATCTCTAATAGACAGGATTAATGCTATTAAGATGGTTATTTTACCTAAGTTTTTATATATTTTTCAAGCGGTACCAATTTTTATTCTGAAATCTTTTTTTACTAACATTGATTCAAAAATTTCCTCATATATATGGCAGAATAAAAATCCCAGGTTAGGTAAAATATACTTACAGAAGACAAAGAAGGAAGGTGGGTTAGCATTACCTAATTTCAGATTTTATTATTGGGCAGTTAATATTAGATATTTGTCATGTTGGTTGAAAGATTGGGGTGGATCTTTTGGCCCTCATTGGGTGAGTTTAGAAATTAAATCTGTATCAGGTTATGCTCTGGGTTCTATTTTAGGGACTTCTCTCCCTTTTGCTCTCTCTAAATTGCCGAAACGAATTGACAACCCGATAGTTAAACATACTTGACGTATATGTTTTCTATTTCGGAAACTTTTCGGGTTGACTCAATTTGTTTTAAATAGTCCTATTGTATTTAATTGCTTTTTCCACCCTTCCATTATAGATCAAGCTTATTCGGCTTGGAAAACTAAGGGATTGCTAAGATTTTCTGATTTATTTTTGGACAATTGTTATGTCTTTTGAGCAATTATCCAACAAATATAACTTGCCTAGATTTCATTTTTTTAGATATTTACAGATTAGACATTTTTTAAGTACTGTACTCCCTGCGTTTCCAAATTCTGTGCCTTCAGATATTTTGGAGAGTTTGTTTGAATTAGACCCTTTTCAATAAGGGCTTATTTCAAAACTTTATAATATAATTATGAAGATACGTTCAAAAAGGATTGGGAAAGAGAGCTTAACATTATTCCTAGTGAGAATTGAGATAGAATTCTTCAATTAGTTAATACATCATCGATATGTGCCAAACATTCATTAATACAATTTAAGGTTGTACATAGGGCCCATATGTCCAAGGATAAATTAGCTCATTTTTACTCTTATATAAATCCTATTTGTGATAGATGTCAATCTGAAATCACGTCTTTAACTCATATGTTTTGGTCATGTCCGCTTTTGAAAAAATATTGGA
Organism: Hypanus sabinus; assembly: GCF_030144855.1. Lineage (NCBI taxonomy): Eukaryota > Metazoa > Chordata > Chondrichthyes > Myliobatiformes > Dasyatidae > Hypanus > Hypanus sabinus. The sequence goes on along the minus strand of NC_082731.1, from coordinate 1,823,780 downwards.
AAGATATTTTTGATATTATCTCTGCAGTTTTGAATATTGATTTACAACCTCATCCTATTACCGCAATTTTTGGTTTACCAATGATGGACTCACTGCATTTATCTTCTTCAGCCCGTCGAATGATTGCATTTCTAACTCTGATGGCTAGAAGATCTATATTGTTGAATTGGAAGGAAATTAACCCTCCCACTGTATTTAATTGGTTCTCTCAAACTATGTTATGTTTAAATTTAGAAAAATTTAGAAGTGGTGTTTTTGATACTTCTATTAAATTTGAAAAGATATGGAGACCATTTATTCAATATTTTCATATGATGTAATATGACCCCGTTCCAAGTTCATTTGACTTTCCAGCTTTTAGCTTATGCATGTTGAGAGGACCGGACGTGACGGCATTGATGATTATTTATTCTTGTGAGATATTATAAACAGCTCTTTTTTTCTTTTTTTCCCAACGTTTCTTTTTTCTTCTTTTTTTTGCTTTTTTCTTTATTAGTCATTAGATTAGTAGATTAGTTAATTTTGCATTATATATTTTATTTCTTTTTTCTGTTTTTTTTATATCATATATTATGAAATATCTAGACTTAACATGTTCATATATATACTGTATGGTTTATGTCTTGGTAAACCCATTTATACTGTAACTATTTATGTCTTTTTTTTATCTGTAATGGAATTTGTATGTTTGTAATTTTTTTATTAATATATCATTTGTATCTTGTCCACATTATTAATAATAATAAAAAGATTGAGAAAGAAAGAAAAAGAATTATTACCCTGATTATTCTAACTGGAAAATTGCTAAATTGGTTTCTTACTGAAAGGTTCATTGTGGAGCAATGAAAAACGTGGTTTTGCATGTCCCCCATACAAATCATTAAATTAGATTAGTACATTCAGATAGTACAAGGGAAAATACAGAAGAGAGTGCATCAATTACAAAGAAAGATCACTGCAGTCCGTCATAGTCATAAAGAATACAGTGCAGAAGTAAGCCCTTTGACCCATCTAGTCCATGAAGAACTGTTATTCTTACCTAATCCCATTAAGCCACACCTGGATCATAGCCCTCCCATCCATGTACTTAACCAAACTTCTCTTAAATGTTGCAATCAAACCCATTTCTATGACTTATTCAGAGAGCTAAATGCATGGCTCAAAGATTGACGTGGAAGAAGTGGATTTGATTTTGTGGGATATCGGCACCAGTATTGAGAATAGAGTTAGCTGTTCCAAACTGGACAGGCTCCACCTGAATCCTGCAAGGACCAGGGATCCTGGCAAATCCCATAACAAGGGCTGAGGATAGGGGAGTGGATTCAATACCTTGGAAAAGTAAGGACAAAGTAAAAAGGAAGGAAAAGTTATGAAAGTCTTCAGAAAAAAAGACAAAGTTTAGAAAGGGATTAGAATTTAACTCTGGTAACATGAGGTAAAATTGAAAAGGGTGATGAATAGAGGCATCCAGGAATACAGGGTGATAGCATTCTACCTGCATGGTACAAAAACTGCACTGTGGTGGACAGGAAGTCTCCACAATGGATAGTCAAAACTACCTAACACATCCACGGCACCAGTCTACATGCCATCAAGGACATACATAGACAAACCTGTCAGAAAAGGGTCAGTAACATCATGAAGGATCCCACCCAACCCGCTCATGGACTGTCTGTCCCATTCCCATCAGGGAGGAGGATGTGTAGTGTCCACGCCAGGACTATCAGACTCAAAAATGGTTATGTTCCCCATACAGTGAGGCCGATCAACATGCCCCCCCACAAACCCACCCCACCACCACTTTATCAATTCCTGTCAGAGTCACCTTATGTACAGACACTCCTATGCCTAGTGTTACTTTATGGACATACAATTAATTTCTGTATATAAGCTATCTTATGTATTTATATTTGCTTTGCTTTTTTGTTATTGTATTATTGTGCTTTTTTGTGCTGCATCAGATCTGGAGTAAAATTATTTTGTTCTCCTTACACTTGTGTACTGGCAATGGCATTAAATAATCTTGTTTAGTTTTATATTGTTCTGAAGGTAATATATTTGAATGCATGCAGTATACAGAATAAGATAGATGATCTTGTGGCACAGTTAGAAATTGGCAGGGATGATGTTATAGGCATCACTAAGTTGTGGTTGAAAGAAAATAACAGTTGCAAACTTAACATCCAAAGATACACATTACATCAAAAGGACAGGCAGGTAGGCAAAAGTGGTTCTATTGGTAATCAAAGAAGTGACATATGATCAAAAGATATAAATAGAATAAAGAAATTACAATGGTAAAAAGAACAAGATGTGGAGACAAATTACAACTGGAGATGAAAAAGTCATCTAAAAAGGACAATGTTACGATGGTCATGAGGGAATTTCAAAATGCAGGTAAATTGTGAAAGATCAGATTGGTGCTGGATCCCAACAGAAGGAACTTGTAGAATTGTTATGAGGAAGTTTTTTAGACCCACTTGTAGTTGATCCCATAAGGGAAATGGCAATTCTGGATTGTGTGTTGCATAATGAATCAAATTTGATTAGGGTGCTTAAGGCAAAGGCATAATATAGGCATAATATAATATTAGTGATCATAATATAGGCATAAGGCATAATATAACATTAGTGATCATAATATAATAGAATTCACCCTGCAATTTGAGAGGAGAAGCTAAAACCAGATGTATCAGCATGAATCAGATGAAGATGCTGAAACATTGACAGCTAAGATCAATGAAGTGTTGATAGAAATAGCCAATAAGATATTTGGAAAACATTGAAGGAAAACCCAATCCTGTGTAACAAAGGAGATCATGGAAATGTGTAACACTAGAAGAGACCTGAACAACACAACAACAGGAGCTGTAGCCTACAGAAAGATCAGCAAGATCAGGAAAAACATGATCAAAGCCAAGGAAGGATGGATTGAGAGACAGTGTAGAGATAGAAGATAGCCTAAACAAGAACAACAGCAGGCGAGTCTTTCAAATTGTGAAGAACTTCACTAAACAGAGATAGTCACGAGTCAGCATCATTCGAGACAAAGAAGGAAACTGTCTCACAGAAGATGAAGACATTCCCAACAGAAGAACTAAGTATTGTTTATGGACTAACATGGTTACTAACATGGTTAGAGCATTGGCTGATTGGTAGCAGGCAGCAAGTGGGAATAAAAGGATCCTTGTCTGGTTGGCTGCCAGTGACTAGTGGTGTTCCGCAGAGGTTGATGTTGGGACAGTTTCTTTTTATGCTGTATATTGATTTAGATGATGGAATAGATGGCTTTGTTGCCAAGTTTGCAGATGATACTAAGATTGGTGGGGGGCAGATAGTGTTAAGGAAACAGGTAGGCTGCAGAAGGACAAGACAGATTAGGAGAATGGGCAAGAAAGTGGCAAATGAAATACAATGTTGGAAAATGCATGATCATGTACTTTGGTAGTAGACATAAATGTGCAGACTATTTTCTAAATGGGGGGGAATCAAAAAATCTGGGAAGCTAGGGGACTTGAGAGTTCTTGTGCAGAACACTAGAAACTTGCAGGTTGAGTCAGTGGTGAGGAGGCAAATGCCATGTTAGCATTCATTTCAAGAGGTCTAGAATACAAGAGGAGGGATGTAATGTTGATGCTTTATAAGGCACTGAGCAAACCTCACCTTGAGTATTGTGAACAGTTTTGGGCTTCTCATCTAGAAGAGATATGCTGGCATTGGAAAGGATCCAGAGGCAGTTCACAAGGATGATTCAGGGAATGAAAGGGTTGTTATATATGGAAAGTTTGATGGCTCTGGATCAGTACTCACTGGAACTTAGAAGGATGAGAGGGGATCTCATTGAAACCTTTCGAATGTTAAAAGGACTAGACAGGGTAGACGTGGAAAGGATGTTTTCTGTGGTGGGGGAGTCTAAGACAGGAGGGCACAGGATAGAGGGGAGTCCATTTAAAACAGAAACGTAGAGAAATTTCTTTAGCCAAAGGGTGGTGAATTTGTGGAATTTGTTATCACAAGCAGCAGGTTGTTGGGTGCATTTAAGGCAGAGATTGATAGGTTCTTGATTGGATATTGCATCAAAGGTAATGGGGAGAAGGCCGAGGAGTGGGGTTGAGAAGGGGAGTATCAGGCATGTTTGAACGATGGAGCAGACTCAATGAGCCAAATGGCCTAATTCTATCCCTATGTCTTTGCATCCATCAGACCCAAGGAGACCCCAGCATACTCGCAAGCCAGGACTCATCAAGCAATGACAACTTTTCAATTCTGTGGGAAGAAGTAGAAGCAGCCATAAGATCGTTGAAGAATGGGAAAGCTGCAGAAATAATCAATGTCTCAGCTGAGTGGATAAAACATGGAAGAGAGACAATGATAGACATCCTCACCAATATCTGCAACAAATTCTGGCAGACTGGGGGATGGTCCACATCCCTCACCATAACTCTCCCAAAGAAAGGAAACTTACAGCAGTGCCAGAATTATAGAACCAGAAGTCTTATCAGCCATGCAAGCAAAGTGATATTGAAAGCCATCTTGAACAGACTGAAACTACAGCAACAATACATTCCAACTCTTATACTCAATACTTTATGGAGGCCAACATGGCAAAAGCTCTCTTTACCACCTACCTATGATGCAGCTTTCAAGGAGTTACGGATTTGTATTTCCAGATTTATGTATTCTCTCCTATTCCTCAGTATTCTACCATTTACTGCTTAAGTTTATGCCCAATTTATATGTATTTGTATGGCTGAAGTTGAGGTGTTATAACAGATGAGACAGTGGTTCTATTACAAGTTTGTTATTCAATACCCTTCAGACATAATGGAGAACTAGCGAATAAGAATGGATGGCAACATGTACCAAGGAGCTTCCAATGAATCAGTACAACATATACCTGTGCATTTTTATTATAAAGACATTTTTACCTTCAATGGTACCCAGTTAAAGATGGTCAGTTCCTTCTGTAATGCAATGAAACAATCTTATACTCACTGGATTTCCTCCAGAATCAAAAGAGACCAACTGCATGCTGTGGTTGGCAACGAACTGTAAAACAAAGAGTACATGTTAATCTCCAGTTGGATTTCTGAAAGCTGAAATTTTTCTACTTCCAAGTCATCATTTATAGATTCAAAATGGAGTAAGATTGTAAAGATTTTCATTACATTGTTGGGCTGTCGGTATATCAGTAAACGCAATAGACAATAGACAATAGGTGCAGAAGTAGACCATTCGGCCCCTCGAGTCTGCACCGCCATTCTGAGATCATGGCTGATCATTCACTATCAATACCCAGTCCCTGCCTTGTCCCCATATCCCTTGATTCCCCTATCCATCAGATATCTATCTAGCTCCTTCTTGAAAGCATATAGAGAATTGGCCTCCACCATCTTAAGAGGCAGTGCATTCCGCACCTCCACAACTCTCTGGGAGAAGAAGTTCTTCCTCAACTCTGTTTTAAATAACTGACCTCTTATTCTCAATCCATGCCCTCTGGTACTGGACTCTCCCAACATCTGGAACATATTTTCTGCCTCAATCCTATCAAATCCTTTAATTATCTTAAACGTTTCAATCAGATCCCCTCTCAATCTCCTCAATTCCAGTGTGTACAAGCCCAATCTCTTCAATCTCTCTGCGTAACACAGCCCTGCCATCCCAGGAATCAACCTAGTGAATCGACGCTGCATTTCCTCAATTGCCAGAATGTCCTTCCTTAAACCTGGAGACCAAAACTGTACACAATATTCCAGGTGTGGTCTCACCAGGGCCCTGTACAAATGCAAAAGGACATCCTTGCTCTTGTACTCAATTCCCCTTGTAACAAAGGCCAACATTCCATTTGCCCTCTTCACTGCCTGTTGCACTTGCTCATTCACCTTCATTGACTGGTGAACTAGGACTCCTAGGTCTCTTTGCATTTCTCCCTTACCTAACTCTACACCATTCAGACAATACTCTGCCCTCTTGTTCCTGCTTCCAAAGTGGATAACTTCACATTTATTCACATTGAATGACATCTGCCAAGTATCTGCCCACTCACCCAGCCTATCCAAGTCTCCCTGTATTCTCCTAACGTCCTCTTCGCATGTCACACTGCCACCCAGTTTAGTATCGTCAGCAAACTTGCTGATTTAGTTTTCAATGCCCTCATCTAAATCGTTGATGTAAATCGTAAAGAGCTGTGGTCCCAATACAGAGCCCTGTGGTACCCCATTAGTCACCTCCAGCCAGTCTGAGAAACACCCATTCACTGCTACCCTTTGCTTTCTATCTGCCAACCAGTTTTCTATCCATGTTGAAACCCTTCCCCCAATGCCATGAGCTCTGATTTTACTCACCAATCTCCTATGTGGCACCTTATCGAATGCCTTCTGAAAATCTAGGTACAACATCCACTGGCTTACCCTCGTCTAACATTCTTGTTACTCCCTCAAAAAACTCCAACAGATTAGTCAAGCATGATTTGCCCTTGGTAAATCCATGCTGGCTCGGCCTAATCCTATTTCTGCCATTAAGATGTGCCACTATTTCGTCCTTAATAATGGACTCAAGCATCTTCCCCACGACTGACGTTAGGCTAACAGGGCGATAGTTCTCCGTTTTCTCCTTCCCTCCCTTCTTGAAAAATGGGAGAACATTAGCCACTCTCCAATCTTCAGGAACTGATCCTGAATCTAAGGAACATTGGAAAATGATTATCAATGCATCCGCAATTTCCTGAGCCACCTCTTTTAGAACCCTCGGATGCAGACCATCTGGACCTGGGGATTTATTAGCCTTCAGTCCTACCAGTCTACTCATCACAGTTTCTTTCCTAATGTCAATCTGTCTCAATTCCTCTGATATCTTATGACCCTGGCCCATCCATACATCTGGGAGATTGCTTGTGTCCTCCCTGCTGAAGACAGATCTAAAGTATGCATTAAATTCTGTTGCCATTTCCCTGTTTCCCATAACAATTTCTCCCAATTCATTCTTCAGGGGGCCAACATTGTTCTTAACTATCTTCTTTCTCTTCACATAGCTAAAAAAGCTTTTGCTATCCCCTTTTATATTCCTGGCTAGACTGAGCTCATACCTGATTTTTTCCCTATTGCTTTTTAAGTTAAGATCTGCTGTTCCTTAAAACTTTCCCAATCATCTGTATTCCCACTCATCTTAGCCCTGTCATACTTCTTTCTCTTTAATGCTATACAATCTCTGACTTCCTTTGTCAACCACTGTGGCCCCTTCCCCCTCTTTGAATCCTTCCTTCTCATTGGAATGAACTGCTTTTGCATCTTTTGTATTATGCCCAAGAATATCTGCCACTGCTGATCCACTGTCTTTCCTGCCAGGGCATCCGCCCATTTAACTTTGGCCAGCTCTTCCCTCATGGCTCCGTAGTCTCCTTTATTTAATTGCAACACTGACACCTCTGATCTGCCCCCTCCCTCGAGTTTCATTTTCCATCAATAATGGTGAGATATTAGAAAATGAAATATTAAAAAACTGATAATAATTTAAAAAATACTATTATCATGCTTTTGGAGAAATAATGTTGGATAATAGGAAATGTGTAGCCCTGAAATATTTCAGAAGCAGAGGTTTTATTTTGGATTTATGTTTCTTTCATTCAGCTGGTGTGACTGAAAATAGTTCAGGAGAGAGAAACTATGTTGCCACTTCAGCGATTGACCTTACATCAGAATTCATCAGTCTGGGAATGATGCCCTTTCCTGAATGGCATCCCACATTCTGTGTTGTCTTTCCAAGTTTGGGCTCTAAGTATTTTTGTCTTCAACCACTTCACTCATTGGATGTTTCCTTCATTTTCCTTGTATGTTTCTTATTATCCCACCTTCTTCGCTGTTCTTTCCTGATCTCAAAATTACACAACATACATCTATGCTTTAATATATTTCAGTGATAAAGATGACTCTTTCAGTCCGTTTGTTCATTGAACCTTTGATTGCGAATGAACCTAGCTATTGCATTAAATTCTTGTTTATATGCTGTTAATGCATCAAAAATTCTCTAGCAACCATCAAAACTTTAAATTTCCAACATTTGTATTCTATTTTCAAAAAAAGTAAGTTGGAAAGCATGCCCATATCTCCTCAAACTTTGACTTTGACTCATGAAAGTGTCTGGATTAATCTGATGAAATGCTGTTACTGAATTCAGAAGACGGCAGAAATTTGAACTGAATTAAAAAAAAGCCAAGGAGTAGATTTAAAAGGTGGGGGAGGGGAGGGGAAAGAGAAACACCAGGTGATAGGTAAAACCCGAAGGGGGAGGGATGAAGTAAAGAGCTGGGAAGTTGCTTGGTGGAAGAGAGAGAAGACCATGGAAGAAAGAAAAGAGGGGAGGAGCACTGGAGGGAGGTGATGGGCAGGCAAGAAGGCGAGAGAGGGAAAAGGGGATGGGAAATGGTGAAGGGGAGACATTACCGGAAGTTTGAGAAATCAATGATCATGCCATTAGGCTGGAGGCTACTCAAATGGAATATAAGGTGTTGTTCTTTCAACCTAAGTGTCGCCTCATCATGACAGTGGAAGAGACCATGAATGGACATATCAAATTGGGAATGGGAAGTGGAATTAAAATGGAAGGCCACTAGGAGATCCTGCTTTTTAAGACGAATGGAGCATAGGTGCTGGGCAAAGTGGTCTCCCAATCTACATTGGGTCTCACCACTATACTTGAGGCCATACCAGGAGCACTGGGCACAGTATATGACCCCAACAAACTCACAGTTGAAGTGTCGCCTCACCTGTAAGGACTGTTTAGGGCCCTGAATGGTAGTGAGGGAGAAGGTGTAGGAGCAGGTGTAGCACTTGTTCCACTTGCAAGTATAAGTGCCAGGAGGGAGATCAGTGGGGAAGGACAAATGGACAATGGAAATTCTGTGACTTTGGTTTAAGTGGAAGCCTACCCCAAGCTGGGCCACGTGCAAAGGTCTCTGCATCAGCTACATAAGATTGCTTTGTTTCTATGAAACTATACAGTGACTTATCTTTCAGGTGTTCTGCAAAAATAAGTGTGAAAAGATATTTTTAGTTTATTTACATTTATACAGTGGAGTGGAGCAGTTGCAGCTAATTAGCAGTGATTTGCCCACTCTTATGATTGTCAGCACAGTCTATCATTTGATTTATATACTGTATATTACTGACATTTAGCCCTGAAATATACAATTGCAGTGTGAAATCTTGTTCTGGGAAAGAAGATGACATGCAGTATACTTTATCTGTAGAATATAATTGTGTGATTTGCAGTTATGTTTTCTTATTTATTGCACAACCAGCAATCTCCATAGCATCATCAAGCTATACAGCATGGTCCCAAGCAGTTCATGTTGACTGTAAAGAGCAAACATGAGGAAATCTGCAGATGCTGGAAATTCAAACAACACACTCAAACTGCTGCATTCCACCAGCAGTTTGTGTGTGTTGTCATGTTGACTGTGGTGCAGAGGCATCTAGTCGCAGTTTACTGAGTTTTGCCCATATCCCTCTAAGCCCCACCCCTCCATGTATCCACCTATTCAAGTGTTTCTTAAATTAGACCATAAGATATAGGAGAAGAATTAGGTTGTATGGCCCTTCAAGTCTGCTCCGCCATTTCATCATGGCTGATCTATTTCTCTCTCAGCCTCAACCTCTTACCTTCTCCTCATATCCCTTCTTGCCCTGACTAATCAAGAATCTATCAACCTCTGTCCTAAATATACCCAATGTCTTGGCCTCCACGGTCACCAGTGGCAATGAATTCCACAGTTTCACAACTCTCTGGCTAAAGAAATTCCTCCTCATCTCCATTCTAAATGGACAACCCTCTATTCTGAGGATGTATCCTCTGGACTTAGACTTCCACACAATAGAGAAAATCCTCTCTACATCAACTCTATTGAGGCCTTTCAACGTTCAATAGGTTTCAATGAGATACCCCCTCATCTGAATTTCAGTGAGTATAGGCCCAGAACCATTAAATGCTCCTCATATAATAAGGCTTTCAAACCTGGAATCATTTTCATGAACGTCTGAACCCTCTCCAATGCTAGCACGTCCTTTCTTAGATAAGGAGCCCAAAACTGTTCACAATACTCCAAGTGAGGCCTCACCAGTGCCTTATAAAGTTTTAACATTGCATCTTCGCTTTTATATTCTAGTCCTGTCGAAATGAATGCTATAATTACATTTCCTTCATCATTACTGATATAAACTGCAAATTAACCTTTAGGGAATCCTGCACAAGAACTCCCAAGTCCTTTCGCACTTCAGAGTTTGGAATTTTCTCTGTATTTAGAAAATAGTTGGCTCTTCCGGTAAGATGGTGATTGCTTAGCTGCTCCGAACTTTTGTTCCGTTACTGTCGCTATCTTTGCACTAAATGTCTCCATTTTTTAAACCTTAGTTGGGAACTTTATTTGGTTTCTTTCACTTGCCTGTGAACACATCTACCTTACAATGTCTAACAAGAGTTCTAAATCCGGGAGAAAGGAAGTTTCGGCTCCTGAGACCCTCGCTGCGCTGGACCAACACCGAGATGATATTTTAAAGGAATTTAGAACCGCTTTCAAACAGCTGGAAGTCAAACTGGATCGGATCAACGATAGAGTGGACGAACATGCTGAACACTTATCTCGCATGGATTCGACTTCTGAAGATTTAGAAAGTCGTGTTTGATACTTGGAGACTCTCTGTTCCAGCCTAGAGGGAAAATGTAACAAACTCCTTTCCAAAATGGTGGATCTCGAAAATCGGAGCAGACACTGTAACCTTCGAATTCTTGGGTTGCCAGAGGCCACCGAACAGGGATCAATCGTGAAGTTTTTTGCTGAGTTTCTCTGTGAGATATTCGGGAAAGATTTGCTTCCGAACCTGCCTGAGCTCGAAAGGGCACACAGGGTCTACGTTCCCCCCGGAATTCTGGGCTCCCGCCCGCGACCGGTAATTTTGTGCTTTCATCAATACCAGGTAAAACACCGTCTGATTATGGAGGCATGTCACAGAGGTACTTTTACTTTCCAAAATACAGTCATTCGCTTTGTGGAGGATTTTGCACTCCAGATCTTAAAGATGCGCTCTGAGTTTAAAGGCATAATGAAAGTGCTTTTTGATCGTGGTTTTAAACCCTCTCTTCGCAATCCTGCCGATTTACGAATCACGCTTAATACTGGAAAATATAAGTGGTTTAAGTCAGTGAAGGAGGCTGAGGCATTTGTTGCAAGTCTTCTGGCTATCCAGCCATCTTCAGAACCCAATCGAACCTCCTAAAATGGAGGTTAAG